>NC_038256.2:18535254-18813227 GCF_000004515.6 Glycine max
AAATCAAAAGATGTAACTCTTCAAATGGTTTTTGACTTTTTCAAATTGGTTTTAAGTTTTTCTAAAAGTTATAACTCTTCAAAATAGTCCTCTTGACCAGACATGAAGAGTCTATAAAAGCAAAGGCTTTGTTTTGCATTTCAATTATGTTGAACAACCTTTACAATACAATCCTTTTCAATCTTTGAATCTCTTTGAACTTCTTCTTCTTCTTTATGCCAAAAGCTTTCTAAAGTTTTCTGGTTTTCTAAACCTTGAAAACTTGTGCTATTCATTCTTTTCATCTCTTCTCCCTTTCCCAAAAAGAATTCGCCAAGGACTAACCGCCTGAATTCTTTTTGTGTCTCTCTTCTCCCTTTTCCAAAAGAACAAAGGACTAACCGCCTGAATTCTTTTGTGTCTCCCTTCTCCCTTGTCAAAGAATTGAAAACGACACAGTCTGAGAATTCTTTTGATTCTTCCCTTTCCCTTATACAAAAGCGTTCAAAAGACTAACCGCCTGAGAATTCTTTAGTATCCTTATTCACAAAGTATCAAAGGTTTAACTGCCTAAGATCTTTGTCTTAACACATTGGAGGGTACATCCTTTGTGGTACAAGTAGAGGGTACATCTACTTGGGTTTGACTTAGAACAAGAGAGGGTACATCTCTTGTGGATCAGTTCTAGTGGAGGGTACATCCACTAGGTTGTTCAAAGAGAACAAGGGAGGGTACATCCCTTGTGGATCTTCGCTTGTAAAAGGATTTTTACAAGGTTGAAAGAAATCTCAAGGACCGCAGGTCGCTTGGGGACAGGATGTAGGCACGGGTTGTTGCCGAACCAGTATAAAAACTCTTGTGTGTTTGTCTCCTTCTTCCCTACTCTTTTAATTTCCACTGTGCATTTTAATTCCCACTTTTACTTGTGGTTAAGTTTCTTTTCTACTCTTTATTTACTTAACAACATAGTAAAAGCCTTAGAAGAATAAATTTTCAATTAGTAAAGGTCTAGGAATAATTAATTCAACTCCCCCCCCCTTCTTAATTATTCTGAGGCCACTCGATCCAACAATCAACCTTTTGACCAAAAATTATGAAAGCGAAGAAGATGATTCTCAAGAAATCAAAGACTAAAGCAAAAGAGTAGAATGTCTCCTAAAAACATCTTCTTGACAACATTATCAGTAACATCTCAAAAGAGGTAACATCTGAACTATCTCAAGGTTTGATTATTGCATTCAGTTAAGTTTTATTATTGTGGCTAATTGAAGATAATTCAAAAATTGTTTGATTATGTTAAAATTAACAATGATTAATTAACTATATTTAGTTTAAAGATTTGAATATACATGATTGATTGAATTTTTAAGTTGATTATGCTTGAATTGATTGTTGGACAAGTGGCCTCAGAAATTTTAAGAAGGGGGGGTTGAATTAAGATTTTGTTGACTATTCCTAATTGAAAATTTCCCTTTTTTTATTATTCCCTAGATTCAATTATTTCTTTGTTAACAAGTTACTGAAATAATAAATGAAGGAAAGTAACTTAAAGAAATATAAACACAACAGAAAGTAAAAGAGATTTAGGAAATGTAAAGACAACAAAAAGTAAAAGAGTTAAGGGAAGAGAGAATGCAAAACCGGATTTATACTGGTTCGGCCACAACCCGTGCCTATGTCCAATCCCTAAGCAACCCGCTTGAGATTTCCACTATCCTTGTAAAATCCTTTACAAGCAATAAACTACAAAGGAATCCCCTCCTTTTTGTTCAGTGATTACAACCAAGAAGTTATGCCCACTTCTTGCAATGAACCCCAAGGAACGTTGGTCCCTTGTGTCCAGTGATAATAACCAAGAAGTTGTACCCACTTCTTGCAATGAACCCAAAAGACATTGGTCTATTGTGTCCAGTGATCAACCAAGAAGCAAATCCTGCTTCTTGCAATGAACCCAAGGAATGTTGGTTCCTTGTGTTCAGTGTTTGCAACCAAGAAGACATTCTCTTGAAAACAGTCACCAAGAGTAGGTCTCTTGAAAAGCTTTTTGTAAGAATGGAGGAGAGGAAGAAAATAGAATAGCACAAGTTTTTGCCAAATGAACTTTTCTTGACAAAGCAAGTATTGAACAAAAACTCTTAGAAAAATGTTGAGAATGATTCAGATAATCTGTCTTTGAAATTCGTGTCATGGTCACATATTTATAGCCATTTGATGGCTCTTGAAGAAACCATGTTAAAAGTTATGACTCTTGGCAATTTCTTCAAAACTAGTCACTTTAAAAGTTGTGACTCTTGGCAAATTCTTCAAAAACCAGTCACTTTAAAAATTGTGACTCTTGGAAATTTATTTTTCAAAAACCAGTCACTGGTAATCGATTACCATTATAGTGTAATTGATTACACATCAACAGTTGTGACTCTTCATGTTTAGATTTGAAAACCAATGTTTAGAAACACAGGTAACCGATTACAAATGTTGTGTAATCGATTACACAAGATTGAAAATGTTTTATCACAGGTTGTGACTCTTTAAATTTGAAATTCAACGTTCAAAAACATTGGTAATCGATTACATGCCCATGGTAATCGATTACTACTTTGTAAAACAGTTATAAAATTGTTTTGGGCTTCTGGTAATCGATTACTTCCTTATGGTAATCAATTACTAGAGAGTAAAAACTCTAGTAAAAGATTTTTCTTTGAAAAATTCTTTTGGACAAATTGTGTTTTTCAATCTTTTCTTTGAAAAAGTCTTTTTATACTTATCTTGATGCTTTTCTTGAGGTTCTTGCATATCTTGAGTCTTCTCTTGAATCTTCTTGATTTCTTTAATCTTGTTTGAATGGATCTTTAACAATCTTTGGCATCATCAAAATAATCTTGGAAGCTTTTCTTCTACATTGATTATGTATGATTTGACATGATTGGATTCTTTAAAATTATATTGATATGCTAAAATAATTGAAATAAGTAATGAGTTACCATGTATGTGTTCATAATTGATTTTTGTTACGTAGATAGATTTAGATTATTATTATATTTTAAGCCGTGTATTTGGCTATGTCTTATGACTTTATGTTAGTTGTGTGCTTTATGAACTTGGTTATATTATTTATTTGCACTTAGTAGTTTGTGTTATGATTTTAAACTTGGTTACCTTATTGGTATATGACTGGTATTTATGGATATGATTTAGTTATGTCTTTTGTATGATTTTACTTTTCCACGCACTTTGGCTTTTTGATGTTGCCAAAGGGGGAGAGAAAATGGGTATTTTAGAAATCAAGAAAAAATTATTTACTGAGTTTTAAATTAAGCACAAATTCAAAAAGAAAGGGGGAGAAAGGGATGAGTGAACGATAGATCAAATATTGCATATATTCTCTTCATTCCAGGATTTGTCATCATCAAAAAGGGGGAGATTGTAGAAGAAAAGCTTCCAAGATTATTTTGATGATGCCAAATATTATTAAAGATTCATTCAAACAAGATTAAAGAATCAAGAAGATTCAAGTGAAGATTCAAGAAAAGACTCAAGGTATGCAAGAACCTCAAGAAAAGCATCAAAAAGTTAAAAAGAATTTTTCAAAGAAAAGATTGAACAGCACAAAATTGTCCAAGAGAATTTTTCAAGAAATATCTTTTACCAGAGTTTTTACTCTCTGGTAATCGATTACCATAAGGTAGTAATCAATTACTAGAAGCCCAAAACATTTTATAACTAATTTAAAAAGTAGTAATCAATTACCATGGGCATGTAATCGATTACCATTGTCTTATAACGTTCAAAAATATTTTCAAAATAGTGTAATCGATTACACAATATTTGTAATCGATTACCAGTGGTTTTTGAATGTTGGATTTCAAACCTCAACATGAAGAGTCATAACTTTTGATAAAATAAATTGTGTAATCGATTACACCATTATGGTAATCGACTACCAGTGACCGATTTTGAAAAAATTGTCAAGAGTCACAACTTTTAAAGTGACTGGTTTTTTGAAGAAATTGCCAAGAGTCACAACTTTTTAAAGTGATTGGTTTTGAAGAAATTGCCAAAAGTCACAACTTTTAACATGGTTTCTTCAAGATCCATCAAATGGCTATAAATATGTGACCATGACACGAATTTCAAGAATGCTAATTCTGAACATCTTTCCAAGAGTTTTTGTTCAACATTTACTTTGTCAAGAAAAGTTCATTGGGCAAAAACTTGTGTTATTCTATTTTCTTCCTCTCCTCTATTCTTACGAAAAGCTTTTCAAGAGACCGACTCTTGGTTGTAAAATTTTTCAAGAAACGGTCTACTTGGTTGAATCACTAGACACAAAGGAGTAACGTCCTTTGGGGTTCATTGCAAGAAGTGGAATTTGCTTCTTGGTGTAATCACTGGACACAAAGGAGTAACTTCCTTTGGGGTTCATTGCAAGAGGTGGGATTGCCTCTTGGTGTAATCACTAAACACAAAGGAGGAAGGTCCTTTGGGGTTCATTGCAAGAGGTGGGATTGCCTCTTGGTGTAATCACTAAACACAAAGGAGGAAGGTCCTTTGGGGTTCATTGCAAGAAGTGGAATTTGCTTCTTGGTGTAAACACTGAACACAAAGGAGGGAAGTCCTTTGTGGTTCATTGCTTGTAAAGGGATTTTACAAGGTTAGTTAAAACACTCAAGTGGAATTTGCTTGAGGATTAGACGTAGGCACAGGTTGTGGCCAAACCAATATAAATCCAGTTTTGCATTCTCTCTTTCCTTAATCTCTTTTACTTTCTGTTGTGTTCATATTTCTTTAAAGTTACTTCTCCTTATTTATTATTCGAGTAACTTATAATTAAAGAAATAATTGAATTTAGGGAATATCTAAGAAAGGAAAATTTTAAATTAGGAATAGTCAACGAAATCTTAATTCAACCTCCCCTACTTAAAATTTCTGAGGCCACTTGTCCAACAGATTGAATTGAGAAAATCATTTGAGTTGTTGATGGGCAAGTAACTTGTTAAGTTTAAATCACCACCATTTTCTTGTTAAAATTGGAGCAAATAGGAAGATTAAATTTGTGCTTGATGTTGTTTTGGATTCATGTTTTAAGGCCATTCTGGAGTGAACTTGTGCACAAATTAGCTTCTTGGTTGCTAAATATAAATGTATATAAAAAAATGATGACTAGCTATTCTTTGAAAAAATAAAATTTTACTAATATACTAGTGTCGTTTTGCCTTTGTTTTCTTTTTGTCGCAGATGGCTCTGAAGGATCCAATGTAGCTCCACATGCAGAAATTGAGTTTGATGGATATCACTTTCGAAGCGAGGAGCATCAACGCCTTATTGAGGTGATTAAGGATTGGTCTTTTCTCAAAGAAAGATGGGTCCAACTAGCGGAGGAAGAGTGTGCAGAATTCCAAGCCAAAGTTGCCAGGAGGCGTTAGACACAGCTGACAGAGCCTATGGCGAAGTATGATCCTGAAGTAGTCATTGAGTTTTACGCAAACGCCTGGCTCACTAAAGAAGGAATCATGGACAAGCGCTCCTGGGTGTAGGGCCAATGGATCCCATATGACACAGATGCCATAAACCAATTGTTGGGGCATCCGTTGATCTTAGAAAAGGGGTAGTGATGCGAATACATTGAGAGAAGAAGCCAATTTTTCAGATTTTGATGAAGACGTTATAGGTCAGCTACTTTGCTCCCCAGGACATATTTTGCATGGAGCGTAGCAGGGAGGCGGTGCGGATCATGTGTGGTAGCATGACCACTCTAACTCAAATCTAGATGATGCTCCTGCTCGGTAAAATCCTTCCTAGTGACCATAACTCTGATCTCACACTACCTAAATGTCAGCTGGTCTACAGCATCATGACCCAGATCAATGTCCATGTGGCACAGCTTATCTCAGATGCCATCCACCAGTTAGGAGGTATTGCACCCCCGAGACACCCAGTGGACCCAAAGAAGTCCAATAGGGCACTGGGATCTCCGACATTGATTATAGGTCTCTGCCAATTCTATGGAGTACCAGTCGCAACGACAAAGCTCATCTGGCCTCCCATTAAAAAGACATTCAATGAGAAATATTGCAAGCCGAGGTAGGTACAGCACTCAGGGCAAGACCAACAGCAGCAGCCGGCCACAGATGCACCACCACCACCTCCATATTAGCCATCATCTCTAGAGTCCATCTCAGCTCACATGCATAGGATGAAGCTCCAGATGCACGCATACATGCAGCATTTGGCTGATCAGTAGGCAGCAAACCATAAGGGCCAGATGCAGTTGAATGATAGCTTTTATCAGTATACACTGCACCATCATCTCCAGGACCCTAACCCTTACGGTCTACTCCCGAGCAGTTCAGAACCACTATCGCATGGCCTGGGGATAGGCCCAATTTTTAGAAGGAGGCAAGTCCTGCAGATGCTCAAAGAGCTTCCAAAGGGAACGAAGGCGGAGCTGAGGATGATGGAGACATGGCAGATTTGCCTGATTTCTTCATTGGAGGAGGTTGAGTTCCCCGACCACGATCTTCTAAATTTGTAAACTTGTCTTTATCTTATTTATTGCTTTGCTATGTTATTTTTTGTGATGATTGTTTAAATAAGAAAAAAAAACTTATGCTTGGTTTATTTTTGATTTATTTTCACACGCGTTATGATGTTTGATGGTGTAGTCTTGGATTATAATTTTGTCTGAGATTCCAACCTTTTTCTTAAAACTAACGAGCTTTTGAAAAGAAGGACCACCAATACTCTTCGAAAATTTTGTAGATCGAAAAACAACAAAAAGGTTTTTTTTAAAAAAAATGTGTATCTTGGGGATGAAAATAATGAAGGACTTTCCCAAATACTAAAATGGACTCAGATGCTTTTTTTGCATGGACTTGATAAAAGAACAATTGTTGAAACACTGATTTGATCTGAATATGGAAACAGGCCCTAAGCTTTAGTGACTGTGTGACCACAAATTTTATATTGAGTGTCTGCATGGATATGTTCTATGATTGGTTTTGCATCAATTTCTAATTGTCATAACATATGATTCATGGAAGTGATCTAGGCATTCTTTCTTTCTAAGCCATTTGCCAAACAGTTGTCCCAAATATATGTTATTTTTGCCATTTGCAAGCCTTTTGAGCCAGACGCTTGATTTTTATCAAAACACTAACCTAGGATGAAAGTTTCCTACCTTACCTTAGGATAGGAGAGCAGGGGTGTTTTCAAGGGAGATTTCTATCATTTTTGTGGCTAGTCATGGATTTTGAAGGAAGTTAGATATTTATCAAGAAAGGAAAAAACAGAAAAAAAAAATCAAAAATGGAAAAGAGCAAAAAAGGAAAATAGAAAAGAAAAAAAAAAGTTCTTTGGAATAAACAAATATCTGGACCATGTACAGAGTTATTGTAAAGAGTAAAAAGGAAGAAAAAAATAATAACTTGGTCAAGGCATGAAAGGATAGGAAGTGATCACCCATTTAAGTTACTAGCCAAATCTTTATGCTTGCTCTCCTATTCACACCACAAAAAAAAAAAAAAACCAAACCAAAGCAACCAAAGCCAAAATTTCCTACAAGTCCAACCTTAAAAAGACCTACTGATCCATGATGATTATGCGCATTATTCTTGATTTGATGGGAAATGACTTGCAAAATCAATTTATGACATGTTTATGATTTGGAATTGAGATGAAACACTTGCCTGTGTGAAGTTTTATACACCATTAAGCGGTTTTCCTCTATTTGATTTAATCCAGTGTTTCCTCTAATGCTTCTTTAGAAACGAAATGCGAAATGTCTTAATCTCATTCTTCGTTATGAGAGATTCTATCTTTGTACTTTTATTCCTCGTTTGTCGCATTATTTTTATAAAAAATGTGTGTTATTCTGATCAGTTTGGGGGTTTGATTTCTTTACCAAGCATGTTCGCATTTTGTGAAAGTTTTCAGAGACTTCAATGTCTTCAGTCTTTTTACATTTTCAAAGACTTCAATGTCTTCAGTCTTTTACATTTACAAGACTTCAATGTCTCTAGTCTTTTACATTTACAAGACTTCAATGTCTTCAGTCTTATACATTTACAAGACTTCAATGTCTTCAGCCTTTTACATTTTTCAAGACTTCAAATGTCTTCAGTATTTTACATTTATGAGACTTCAATGTCTTCAGTCTTTTACATTTACAAGACTTCAATGTCTTCAACCTTTTGCATTTTAAAGACTTCAATGTCTTCAGTTCTTTTACATTTCAAAGACTTCAATATCTTTAGTCTTTTACATTTACAAGACTTCAATGTCTTCAGTCTTTTATGTTTTCAAAGACTTCAATGTCTTCTGTCTTTTACATTTCAAAGACTTCAATGTCTTTAGTCTTTTACATTTCAATGTCTTCAATCTTTTACATTTACAAGACTTCAATGTCTTCAATCTTTTGCATTTCAAAGACTTCAATGTCTTCAGTTCTTTTACATTTCAAAGACTTCAATTTCTTTAGTCTTTTACATTTACAAGACTTCAATATCTTCAGTCTTTCACGTTTTCAAAGACTTCAATGTCTTCTATCTTTTACATTTCAAAGACTTCAATATCTTCGATCTTTTTTACATTTTCAAAGACTTCAATGTCTTCAGTCTTTTACATTTTCAAAGACTTCAATGTCTTCAGTCTTTTACATTTACAAGACTTCAATGTCTTTAGTCTTTTATATTTACAAGACTTCAATGTCTTCAGCCTTTTACATTTTTCAAGACTTCAAATGTCTTCAGTCTTTTACATTTATGAGACTTCAATGTCTTCCGTATTTTACATTTACAAGACTTCAATGTATTCAATCTTTTGCATTTTAAAGACTTCAATGTCTTAAGTTCTTTTACATTTCAAAGACTTCAGTGTCTTCAGTCTTTTACATTTACAAGAGTTCAATGTCTTCAGTCTTTTATGTTTTCAAAGACTTCAATGTCTTCTGTCTTTTACATTTCAAAGACTTCAATGTCTTTAGTCTTTTCCATTTCAATGACTTCAATGTCTTTAGTCTTTTACATTTAGAAGACTTCAATGTCTTCAACCTTTTACATTTTTCAAGACTTCAAATGTCTTCGGTCTTTTACATTTATGAGACTTCAATGTCTTTAGTCTTTTACATTTACAAGACTTCAATGTCTTCAATCTTTTGCATTTCAAAGACTTCAATGTCTTCAGTTCTTTTACATTTCATAGACTTCAATGTCTTCAGTCTTTTACATTTACAAGACTTCAATGTCTTTAGTCTTTTACGTTTTCAAAGACTTCAATGTCTTTAGTTCTTTTACATTTCAAAGACTTCAATGTCTTCAATCTTTTACTTTTACAAGACCTCATTGTCTTCAGTCTTTTACAAAGACTTTAATATCTCCGGCCATATGTTTTACAAGACTCCTACGTCTTTTGCTTGATGCTTTCGATATTTCAATGTTAATGTCCTTTTGCTTTTTTGGTTTGATTTCATTTGTTTCCTCTGGAGTCCGATTTTGAATAGCAAGATCACTCAAATGAAATTAGCGTCCTTCTCTTTACTTACCTTTTCATTTTCAATAAAAGATAAGTAAAGAGGGGCAATTGTCAGACCCTAAATTTGTCCGGGGACTATCGTTCACTGGTGTTTTGATTCTTGCTAGTCAAATTACGGTGTTTGACACCAGTTACAGTACGAAGCAAGGAATCCCTTAGTGTTTTGATCGAGAAAATGAGAAGCTACCAAGGAAGGGGGCAAAAGGCTCTTTTTTGGTTTTTTCTAGACCCTAGCTCGCCCAGCCTAGCATCTGGTTCGCCTGGGCCATGAAATAGCTTTGTGCCTAAGCAACCAGCATTCCTGGGCTAGCTCATTCCTTCCAAGCTAAGTATTAGCTCGCCCATGCGAGCTTCAACCGCCCCAAAATGGCTTTTCCCTATAAATAGCCATACTAGGGGGTTTTAAGGGATTCCAAGGTTCAGGGGTTGAGAGAATTAAAAGAAAAAAAGGAGAAAGAGAGAAAGAAGAAGAAACGAAGTCGAGGCGCTACCAAATCACAACCATGATCATTCCTTACATCGTTTTCTTGTTCTGTGTTCCTCATGCAACAGTCGGTTAGTTTTGTTTTTAAGAGTTGAATGTAATCTATGTACCCTTAGGGGTCCCCTCTATTATTATGCGCATATTCATCTTTTCCATTTATCATTGGTGATCTCATTTTCATTTGTAAAGTTTAATCCTAACTGATCACTAGTCGATCCCGGCAAGTGCACCGGATCGCGCAAGTAGTATAAAACGGTAAGAATCGAGTATCGAACTCTCGAGGAACTTATGTTACTTGGTAAAGCTATATTTAGTGAAAAGGTGTCTTGTATGAAGAGATATGTGTGGACTATGAACAGGTATGTAAACTAACTATTAAAAGGAAAATCACGTGAGAAATGATGTGTAAAGACAAGTAGACAACGTGTTGGTCTTCCTATTAGGTGCCTGATGTTATAAGGATATTCTCTACTTAACAATGCTCATGTGTTCTATGGTGTCTCCTAAAATGCTAAACCTTGATTCCTCATGATAGTCTAGCCAAATTTTGATCAAGCATCATCCTCAGATTCCTCTTGTTGGACTAAACTCAACCAGAACCACATTAAGACAAACATACAAACAACTAGGTTACCGTACCCCGATCCCTTGTGATAATACGATAAACTAGCTCAGTCCTATCAAGTTCTAAGAATCAGACCAGTTCCCACTGTTGAATGATCCTAACAAAGCATGCACCTACGTGATCAAGGCAAAAGCACACTGAAATGACGTACTGGTAACACAGAGAACACATAAAACATCATTAAATAGATATACAGGTATTTACATCAAGTACCTAGAAGGAAGAACCAATAGTGGATTTAACTCTCCGTATCTGGGAAGCTTACATTACAACAAAGAGAAGAGAAAAATGAAGGATTGAAGAAATACAAGTAGTGGGGATGTCTCCTCCACCTCTAGAACCTCACAAACACTCACAGACTCATCTCATGCTCTCAGGATGGCTTCCTCTTCAATCTCAGTTCTCTACCAGTCTTCGCACAGCAAAAGCTCTCAAAACTCTTTGGAACTTGGACTTTTCTCTCTCTAGAAATCTCTAAACATGAAAAAGCTTCGAGAATTGCCTAAACTCCCTCTCTATTATTTATTTCAAGCTTAAATAGGTGGCCTTGTTGGTGCTTGCATGCTTAGCGCAACTCCGGCTCGCTTAGCGCAAATAAGTGAATTTTGGCTTAGCGCTCGTCTTCTCGCTTAGCGGATGCATGCAAGCGGTGCGCTTAGCAGGATGAGTGCTCACTTAGCACGTGTGTCCAGCTCATCCTTCTTCCAGATTCTTCGTCGCGCTCAGCCGCAAGAGTGGTGTGCTCAGCGGATGTCTCGCTAAGCCGATAGATTGGATTAGCGAGAAGCTGAAAATAAGCACTTCATAAACTTGCCTAATTAACCTGAAATTGAAAGGAAATGATTATTAAATACACAAAATGGGAGCACTAACTACTTATTACCTATATTTAACAAAAAGTAATTGCAACACTACAAAATAACCATAAATGGAAGGAGTTAGATACAATTTTCACAGATTTCTTACACAAAAGTTAGTCCTATTCATCGACTAACAATCTCTAGTGTTGTAAAATGGTCTTTAAAGATATTGAAAGTTAATAAACAAAACCAAAATAAAACCAACTCATAACTAAACTTCTCTCCATCAAAAATCACTTAAGATTGTTTCAAGGTCCAATGCCTTAACGACCTTCTTGTTTGTAATAAAAATGAATCTTTCAAAAGCATAAAACCAACTCAACACACAAACTTTCTCACTTTCTCACTTTCTCACTTTAGAGATATTATCAGGTATAATATCTCTACAAACAACATACAAAAAAATACCCCAACAGTGGTATCAAAGCTTACAAAAAATAAGAAACCATATCAAAGTCTTCAAGTACTTCACCTTAGCTAAACTAGTCAAACCATAAAGACCACTTCATCGAATTGATGAAATGAAAAGGTAAAGTAATGACTTTGTTCATATCCTTCAATTATGCTAATCTATGGAGTGCACCAAGGTTTCAATTCAATCTAAAGATTTAACACGACATCCCTTTATTTTGTTGCTTTTGAGAAAACGAGTACTTCTTTTTCAAAGGATATCCTTAGGTTGTAGGAGAGTACTCATGAATCCAGACAAATTTGTCCCAAATTTGGGGGAATGTTTTTGCGTGATTTTCTATTGCAAGAAAATAAATATACAACAAAAGTTAAATTGAGTTACAAAATATGGTATTACTCCTACCCAGTATGAATGTTTTTACATTTGCAAAAGAAAAAAGAAAAAAAAAAAGTTTTGTTATTTTAAAGAATAAAAGTTGGGGTAAACCATCATCAAAGAAAATAAAGGTGATAAAAAAAAGTAGCGAAGCAATAAGGTTGGTGTTGTGAAAAGTTCTAAGTTGTGGTGATGTAGCTCCATTAGAGCTTATAGGCCTTGGATCTTCTTCATCAATGGAGTCCTTTACTTCTTGAATTTTAATGGCAACGGAATGGAGAAGAAGAGTTGAGAGGAGACGCCACTTCAAGGAGAAGATGAGTCAAGAAGAAGCTCACCACCATAGAAAGCCATGGATAAGAGCTTGAAGGTAGGAGAAGATGAGTGGAAGGAGAAGGAGAAGGAGAGAAGGAGCACAAAATTTTGTGCCTCAAAAAATGTCTGAACTTTGAAGTGTAATTCTCAAATGATCAAAGTTCAAAAAATGAACACACATGGCCTCTATTTATAACCTCAGTGTCACACAAAATTGGGGGGAAATTTGAATTTCTATTCAAATTTCACTTGAATTTGAAATTGAATTTGTGGAGCCAAAATTTCACTAATTATGATTAGTGAATTTTAGCTATGGTTCAGCCCACTAATCCAAGATCAAGTCCAAGATTCTCCACTAAGTGTGCTTAGGTGTCATGAGGCATGTAAAGCATGAAGGACATGCACAAAGTGTGACTATATGATGTGGCAATGGGGTGTAGCAAGCAAATGTTCACCTCCCCCTCTAAAATTTAATTGGATTGGGCTTCTCCCAATTCAATAAAATTTATTTCCCAACACACACATCAAATATTCACTTAATGCATGTGAAATTACAAAACTACCCCTAATACAAAAAACTAGTCTAGGTGCCCTAAAATACAAGGGCTAAAAATCCTACATTTCTAGGGTACCCTACCTACATTATGGAGCCCTAAATACAAGGCCCAAAATAATGAAACCTTAATCTAATATGTACAAAGATAAGTGGGCTCATACTTAGCCCATGGGTCTGAAATCTACCCTAAGGCTCATGAGAACCTTAGGGCCTTCTCTTGCATCTCTGGCTCAATCTTCTTGAAGTCTTCTATCCAATGCCCTTCAGGGGTAGGATTGTATCATGTGGTTTGTAAATAATTTGGGGGAATGAATGCTCTCCTAGATCCTAAGCTTGGATTCCTAGAAAAACCATGATTTCTTTGTTAGCCCAGCCACGTTACAAGCCTAATAAAGTCCTTAGTGATCCACATTGTGCATGTATGATAGCATTGACTGAGATGATGTGCAAAGTTGGAAATTTTACTATTCAGTTATTATAATTCAAACACTTTTACCAAGACACTTGTGGGATTGAGAGAAACACTAGCCTTGTGAGGTCTGAAGTTGGTGATTATTCCTTGTGATCTGTCATTCTTGCTAACCATTTCATTTGAAGTACATCTTGTTCTGCTCCTTCCATGAACTTATGACAACTGTGAACTTGAGAATTGTCCAATGAAGTTTTTGGGAATGTATGTAGTTATCTCATGAATTGTGATTGGTAAACTATGAACTTTTTCCTTTTGCTTGAAGACAAGCAAAGATTTAAATTTGGGGGAGTTTAATAGCTGCTAATTATGAGTATATTTTGGGGGTTAAACTATAAAGGAATTTGTAATTTTTCTCTTCTAATTTTCCGTTTTTTAGCAAATAATTGTTAAATTAACATCATTTAAGTTTTTGTGCAAAGAATATTAAAAGTAGTGGATTTATGAAGCTTAGTGAGTAAAATAAAACTCAGAAAAGCAGAAATAATTAAGGAAATCATAGCTAATTAAGGAAAGCAAGTTAATTGAGGAAAGAATGGTCAATTAAGGAAAAAAGACTAATTGAGGAAAGAAGGGATAATTAAGGAAAGAAGATTAATTGAGGAAAGCAAAACAATTAAGGAACGCAGAATAATTAAGTAAAGAATGACTAATTAAGGAAATCAGACTAATTTAGAAGCCCGCTAATCTGAACCAATAAAAGAAGAAGAGAGAAGAAGGAGAAGAGACACAAAAATTCCAACAGAATACAATTCCTTATAAAAGGAAAATGCTTGAAGAAGGAGAAGCAAGCAATGGGAGTCATTCCTCCCCTTCATTCCCTTTCTTATCTTTTCCCTATTTACTAAATATTCCCCTCTTGCAATTGTAAAGCCTCCATGATAATGAGAGGCTAAACCTCTTTTGTTGGAAACTTGGCAGCCAAGTACTCTTGATGTAATTTCTCTTCCTATCTATTTATAATATTACATTTGCATTATCCTTTCTTGTGCTTAATATTATTGCTCGTAGCTTGATCACCCATTTGCATGGTAAGTTTTAGAGGTAGCGTTGGGAAACATCATTTTCTAATAGAACTGGGAAAGGGTATCTAAATAAAGTCATCACTAGGGATAAGTTGATATTTGTTTAGCCTGTTATACATCTCTATTCTTAATGCAATTTACTATTTTAGCTCTGCAAAGCGATTTGGGAGAGAAAATAGATAAATTAGGCTCTTTCATGCGGGGGACCAAAGTTAGAATATATTAGTAGATGCAGGTGAAAATTGGAATAATTATAAATAGAGAAAAATCATTAACATTACATCAAGGAGTAGCTCTAGTAGGCTAAGTTCCTAACATTCTCATCTTCTGAATTTCCTTCTACAATATTATTAAATTTTGTCAATTTTTCTGTCTTTAATTAATTAATTTAAATTCATGTTTAATTCTTTTTCTTGTTTGATTTAATTTTCAGCAATTTAATTTATTGTTTTCTACAACCTTTCCAAAAAAATTTCTTAATTAAATATTCATCTACCTAAGTACAAACAAAGTCCCTATGGATACAATACTTGGACTTCCATTTTAACTTTACTACTTAGGACGAATTGGTGCACTTGTCAATCCATCAACAATTTTTTGGCATCATTGTCGGGGACTTTGTTCTTGGTATTTTGGATATTCTATTTTTAATTGTTATTTTTTCTTAATTTTTCAAATTTAAATGATAAAAAAAGAAGAAGTATCTTTTTCTTGTGAGTCTATGATTACAAGGTGGAACCTCAGAAGAACTTGAGCCATGGAAGATATTTTAAAGAGGTGGATTTAGCATCTTGAAAGAATACAATTAGGGGTCAGTCACCCACCACTGGTAAATTGTGATTTTTGTGGAGGAGAGCATTTCAATAATAATTGTCATCTCTACTCTTAGAAAGCCAAATTACTGTTAAAATCGACCACCCCCTCAAACAAGTCCTTAGAAAGCCAAACCTCTCCATAAGAATGGTTGCATGTTCGGTGGAACTCTCCAAGTTTGGCCTACGATTCAAAGCACGAGGCCCCATCAAAGGGCAGTGCCTAGCTAATTTCCTGGCCGAACTCCCACCTGCCAAGGACAACAGTGAAGCCTGGTGGACGTTGCATGTGGATGAAGCTTCCACCAGCAAGGGCAACGACACAAGCATCACCCTCGAAGGACTAGATAACATCTCCATCGAAGAGTCGATAAGGTTTGACTAGAAGGCCTCAACCAACCAAGTTGAATATGAAGCCGTCATTGTTGGCCTAAAGCTGGCCATTGAGGTTGGTGCAAAGAAGTTGAGATGTAGAAGCGACTCCTAGCTCGTCTCCGAGCAAGTTAACGAGGTCTGCTAAGCCAAGGAGACACAAATGCAGAGATACTACCACCTGGTCAAACAACTCCTAGAGCATTTTGAGCAAATGGAACTAATCCATGTCAACAAAGAATGAAACGACTGAGCAGATGCCTTAGCTCACTTGGGAAGCACTAAGATGTCAAGTCAGCATCGCACATTCATCCAAGAGACCCTCACCTCCCCTACCACTGACGTTACCAAGTCCTGCTCAAATCAAATTGATCCCAGCGGATGGATGTCTCCCATATGGGCCTACCTTATCACTGACGCCTTGCCCCAGGAGCCAGTTGAAGCCAGAAAGGTAAGATGCCAAGCTTCACACTATGCCATCATTAATAACGAGATGTTCAAACAAGCAGTCTTAAGACCCTTATTGAAGTACATCAGGGAGGACAATACGATGTACATCATGCACGAAGTACATAGGGGGATATGTGGAATGCACACCAGAGGATGAAGCATGGTGAAAGGGTCATACGAGCTAGATACTACTAGCTGGCCTTAAGGGCAGTTTGCACCAAGTATGTCAAAAAGTGTAAAGAATGTCAAGAGTTCAACCATATCCACCACGCGTTGCCTAAGGAGCTCCATAACATCACCTCCCCTTGGCCTTTCACCATGTGGGGAATGAACATTCTCGAACCATTTCCTATAGCCAAAAGCCAAATCGAATTCCTCCTCGCCATGGTGGACTATTTCACCAAGTGGATTGAAGCAGACCCCCTATAAAAAATAATGGCCCAAAAGGTTCAGAAGTTCACATAAAAGAACATTATCTGCAGATATGGCTTACCTCAAGCCATCATGACCAGATTTGGAAGGCAATTCACTAAAATGGGGTACGAAGAATTTCTCCAATAGCTCGGTGCCAAACACCTGACCTCCTCAGCGGAGCATCCCCAAGCCAATAGGCAAGTAGAAGCCGCAAACAAGGTCATCCTCGTCAAGCTACACAAAAGAACGTCAACAATTCCCAAGGGGCTGTGGGTAGACGAGCTCCCGAGCATGCTATGAGGATACCACTGTACTCCCAAGTCTACCACACAAGAAACCACATTCAAGTTAACTACAACACCAATGTTATGATACCTATGGAAATTGGCGAACCTTCACTCCGCATAAGCATGTTCAATGTGGCCAACAACTCAGAATCATTGGCGGTGGAGTTGGACCTGACTGAGGAAGTTAGAAGTGAACCACGAATTCAAGAAGATGCCTGCAAACAAAGAATAACTTGGAAATGCATCTCAAAGCGCAAGAAATGTAGCTTCAAGCCCAACGCCTTGGTTTGGAGGCTCCAAGGAGATGCCATGAAAGACAACTCAAAAGGAAAGCTCTCACCAAACAGGGAAGGCTCATTCTACATCACTGAGTCCTTGTAGAACAACACGTACAGGCTTCAAGACATGGTAGGCAAAGTGGTCCCTAGGATCTGGAATGCAACTCACTTAAGATCCTACTATAGTTAGAACCAGGTAGTGTACTTTTTTTCCTACTTTAGTATTTTTCCCACTTGTAAAAAATAAGGGTTTTTGCTGAAGAGGTTTTAATGAGGTACACCTGAGTACCCATGTAAAAGGATGATCCCCTGTAAAGTCAGATCATTCATGAAATCCTCAGTTTTTCATTTAATGTGGCATACCTAAGGTTTTCATGTTCATATTACATTTCATCTTACCAACACGTGGTGGAAACCAACTAAGAATCTATTGTTCATCTTGAGATTCAGGACCTCGGTTTTTTCCACTCAAGCCTTTCTCCATTCTAATTTGTCATAGAATTTAGTCTTAATAGACATGACAATTAATTAAGAAAAAAAAAGAATGTTGACAAAGTAATTATATGTTTCTTATAATTAGGATCAAGAAAATATTTATATATAGGACCGAAAATGGTATTTGACTTCTGCTTCGTGACAATATCAATATTTTATTTTTGGTTAAAAAAATGTTTGGGATTCCTTCAAAATTTTAAAAGTATTACATTCGTTTTCACAAAAAATTTCATATTAATTTGGTCATTGTAAAAATAAAACATATTTTTGTTGGTCCTCAAAAGTAACTTCATTAGACGGTAATCTAGCGTAGCTAACAAACTTACACATGTAATTTGATTACAAATGAATTAAACAATTTGTTACGGTTAAACCCTTCTCCAAAACAATTTTTGACGACTAAACACCCTCAAAAATTACAATTTTTTGTCACTTCCTGAGCGATTTTTTCACATTTTTTTATGAGATTAGGGGAAAAGATGAAGCAACAATAAATTCCAGTGTCTTTCGAGTGTGCTTGTGAGGGTAGAAGAACCTATCTTTTGTGTCTGTTTGTTTTGATATTTAATTTATTTAAAATATAAATTATTTTTTTATTTAGTAAGAATAAAAATTATTTTTTGTTTTAAAAAGGGACCACCAACACTAGGATAACTAGAAGTAATTGAGAAAATTTGTTTATTTATATTTTTTTCAGGTTTAAATATGTTTTAGTCCTTTAAATTTGGTTAATTATTTTTTGTAGTCCTTGAAAAAAATATTTTTATAAGTCCTTGGAATTTTCGAAAAGCTAGTTTTAGGGAGCGTTTGTTTCATGGATAATTTTTTTTATTCCCAAGAATATTTTTTTTCTTAGGAATATAACATGGAAATTTTATTCTAGGGTATTTAAATTGGTTGAGATTATTTTTTATATTCTCAGGAATGATTAAAACGTGTTTAATTGAGTTTTTTTATCATGTGAATATATATTACTATTACTAAAATGTCCATATTACAAAAACTCTTGTTACACCCTTCTTCTCCTCCTCATGTGTTTGACGATTACGGTAATTGAAAGATGAACAAAAATTGCCTATTAAAAAGGGGCATTGGAGGGAAAGGAGAAATTATCGTAAAATGTAGGAACGAAATTGACAATAAATCAAAATGCGGGAACATTAATTGGACAAGAACAAAATTTGTGGGATCCAAAAAAAATTTAAGCCGTATCATCAAGGAACAATGAGAAAGTAGTGAGATAATGGTTAGTAAGAGAGCAAATATGGAGTTTTACTCATGAAGAGGTATTTCTGTCCCATAGAAATAATTTTTCCCTACCTTTTCTGTCAAGACTAAATATTGGTAGAATATGAGATTATATCTTTTCTAGGAATAAAATATATCCAAGATTTTTTTTTTATGACCTCATAATAAACATGGGACAATTTTTTCCGGTCTTGTATTCTTGGGAATAACAAAATAGTTCATGAAACAAACATTCCTTAATTTCTCTTTGCTTATTGTGTTCATTGTATCCTTAAAAACATATTTAAGTCATTTTCTTATGCATAATATTCATTTATTTATTTATATAGTTCAATTATCAAATATTTAAAAAAAAATCATATCGACCCATGTCAAATGGATGAAAGTTGAAGTACCATAAATACATTTATTTTTTTTATAGGCAAAGAGAACAAATAGAAGTGATGATAAAATTGGCAAAGTTTTACAAAGGAAGAAGAAAAAAATAAAGATAAGACAAGCAAAAGACATCCAACGATTCAAAAGACAGGATTCTTTGAACAAGCCGAATCGAATCCGTTGGTTTTAAAGTAGCCGTTAGACAAAGGAAGGAGGGAAGAGGAAGCGAAGACGCGCGTATTGGCATTTCCTGGTTCGAAATTTAAGGATCAGATTTTTATGAAAGAAAGAAAGAAAGAAATTAGAAGAGAAAGGGTTTTGTTTAGTTTTGTGTGGTTATTGAGTTGAAACGAAAGAAAGAATGTTCAGAGGAAACAACGACGACGAGTTTGAGTTTGACGGTGGCTTCGACTTCGACAAGGAGGAGGCACTGTATAAAGAGTTGGAGACCCTCATTCATTCAGAGAACACTGCCCCATCGATGATGTTTCCGTTGGAGGACGCCACCCATGTTCACAGTGGTGATTCTGATTCTGATGGTGGCTCCGACAACAACAAGCTGCAGGTGTTTGAGTTGGAGAACAGCCTCGTTCAACTTCCTCCCAAGTTGTCATCTTTGTCAGTGCCTCCCCCGACGGAATCGATGTTGCCGCATACACAGTTTCACGGCGGCTTCGATGAGTGGGACGACACCCTCGTTTACCTTCCTCCGATAGAAGAAACCCTCGATCAGTTAGAGAACACTGCCCCAAGGCTTCTTTCTCCGTCGGCCGAAGAAACCCTCGATCACCTTCTTTCCCTTTCGACTCCGATGTTGTTGCAAGAGTTGTTGGAGTCAAAGAACACTGCCCCTGCCCCTAGCCTTCTTCCCCTATCCACTCCGATGTTGTTGCAAGACACCCTTGTTCACCTTCCACCCCTGTCACTGCCAGACAACACTTCACCTAGGGTATTCACTCCGGCAGGGCACATCACCCTTCTTCCACAGACACAGACAGCGAACCGACCCTCCACTTCATCGGCATCATCATCTCACAATCGCTGCAACAGATGGACCAATGAAGAACACATGTACTATTCTATTTAATCTCTCAAACTATTAGATTTTGCATATCAATAAACTTTTTATGTTTTTCTTCTTTCATTTTCATTACAGGTTATTTCTTCAAGGGCTTGCAATCTATGGCAAGGGAGATTGGAAGAATATTGCAAGGTATGCTGTTAAGACTAGAACCTCAACCCAAGTTGCTAGTCATGCCCAAAAATACTTTCTTCATCTGCGAGCCTCAAACAAAAAGGGAAAAAGAAAGAGCATTTATGACACGACCTTGCAAGATCAAGTTCCACCACCTCACCAACATTGGGTTTTGCCTCCAAATCTTGCAACATACTGACATCCTTCCTTCGCACATCACTTGGCTGATGAAGAAAGATTTAATTTTCATTTTCTCTTGCTCTGCCGAATCAATATTCATTCAGAGTTCTTTATTTGTTTCCCTTTTGTAATTACTCAAAAGATTTAGTGCTTCTGGACTACCTAGTAATTTTTCGCACAGTCCATGCTACCTTATTCTGTACATGTTTACATTGCAGTAACATAAGTATCGCATTTCCCTACTCATTACAATTACATCCCAACTTTTTCCCCCTATTATGTCTGCAATTCATCATACTTTTGAACTAAATATAACTCAGCTCAAAAGCAGAAACAGAAAAGTTAAAGAATAAAAACCATAAGGTGCGTTTGATTTGCTAAAAAACCAAGACAGACAAATCAGTACAGACAAGTAGCTATTACGTTGCACAATTTCACAGTTTTCTTAAACAAACACAAAGTCCCTTACGTTGCACACCCTCTTTCGCTACCAAATTACTGTGATGATTGTTACACCAACTGGAAGTGTCACTTAAAGCAAAATCATCTAACCTAGTGAAATAAGCTATTTTACAAAATAGTTTTATTTTGGTCAAATTAACTTTTATTTTAAGCTAATTGAATGAAGTAAAAGCTAGCTTATTTGCATTGCCAACCACTTAGTATATATGTGTGCACGTGTGTGTCTCTAATATCACTCAGCAAGACTTGTTTATCAAGTGAAATGATTGCTCATAAAAAAACTATCCATTACTTGGCATGACTATATAATGCATATGTACAAGTGTACAACCACTAATGGAACACGTTTTCCTTTATGTACATAATTCATGTTCACAGGCAAGTACAATGTGCAGTGTGTCTTTTTTATGCCATATATTACAAACAATTAACACACATGCATCAAGTTTAGCTATATTACTTTCAGATATTGAAAATACAAATTACATAACTTACACTAAACAATACATTGACAAAAGGTTAAATATTTCATGCATACAACTTCAGAAGATCATCTTTGAATTTAGCTTTCAGTTGTTCTCTCTTTATCTTGAGAGCATTAGTGACTAATCCAGATTCAGGTGTCCATGGATCTGGCAACAACTTAATCTTTGCAGGAATTTCAGATTTCACCAGCTTTGTAGCTTTTGCGACCTGAAACAAATTTAAGGAGTCACCATTAACCATGTAACACACAATGCTTGTTAACTTATAACTACCTTGTTACATCATAAATAAAACTCTAGTTTGGCAGATCTAAAAATCATTTTTCAGATTTTATCTGTCAAGCTTCACCTCGATTGGAAAATGCCATGTCACTATAATGATAGGTCAACCAAAAGAACACAAACCCCAAATGGAAATTTCCTTAATACAGGCAATGCAAATATCAAAACACATTTAAGTGCATATATTTCATCTATAATTCTTTAGTGTTAAAGAGATATCATATAAAACCATTGATGTGTCTTCACTTAATAGCTTTTAGCATAGTTGACCAAAGACATGGTTTCAAAGTCTTATGAACAAGTGATTTTCATTAATTTATTGTTTTATGGTAGAATCTTCCTTTGAATTTGATGCTGCTTGCAAGTTGCAACAATATCTTATGCCTCAAGAAACCCTCCATTTCATCCTCCCAACTTGAATTTTTTGTGCAATGTGCACCATTTGCATCAATCTCGTCATTACTTTGTAAAATGGATCCAAGAAACCTAAACCATGAGACGAAGACTAACTTTACAAACATGAATTCATGCCTCTAGCATGCTCTCTCACACATGAACACTTCAGACTTGAGCATGAACCATAGGCCCCTTCTATCTTGAACTAAAAACCAACTTAATTTAGAAGAATGGAGGTTAGGAAGTCTCACATCGTCTGCCTCAATTCTTGGGGTGCAACTTATATATTTGTTGGGTAACTTCACTTAGTGTCAATTGGTTTTAAGTTGAAAACTAACATGGTATCAGAGCCTATAGCCCATCTTAGTTCTTGCCTATTCTAGTAGGCTCGTCTGTTTTGGCAGGCATCTGTGGAGGGGTGGTTAGGAAGTCCCACATCGCCTGCCTCAATTCTTGGGGTACAGCTTATATATCTGTTGGGCAACTTCACTTAGTACCAATTGGTTTTAAGCTGAAATCTAACAGCAGCGAGGATCAACCTCCAAACCATTGATTAAGGCTTTGGTACCATGTCAAAGACCAACTTTCTAAAAATCTTATGTAGTTAAGTGGAGCCTCGTGAATGATTTATTATCTCCAAACACTGCAACTGGTGGTATGATATAATCTCCATTTTTCATATGTTGACTCCAACACTATTCAATCTGGCTTGATATTAGCTTTATCTGATATTGTCTTGAACAATCTTACTTTAGTATGAGGATTCAATTTTTTTCCTTAAATATTTAAACAGCCTAATATAAATGAAGAAAGAGGAAACTTACATCTCCCTATTTGTATCAAGAGTACTGTAGTTTACAGCTAGTGTTGCCTCATCATAATTACTTACTGTTATGTATATTTTGATAATTGATAAATTATAACTGGACAACCTATAGGTTATATCTTGGATATATACTAGCAAACAAGGAAGCATCCACAGATTAGCTAACCTTAGAAATAGCTTGCAGGACCTCAGTGATAGTTTCAGGTTTGTTACACAGATCAGAAAAATTTCTGTGCTCAATACCAGCTTGTTCGGCCCATTTCTCCAGGGACTGATATGAAACAACAACTAGAGCCACACAGTAATCGTAAAAGGGGTCTGCATAAACCATTATATTATCCACATAGTCACATGATGATAGTGCTGCCTCAACCTGCAATTAAGAGAAAAAAAATGAAATCACTATGTAGGAATTGAAAAATTCACTAGAAACTTGTGGCAGTATTTCATTCAGATTCTAAAATGACAAGGTATATTTGAGTAACCTTTCCGAGAGAGACATATTCTCCATGCTGAAGTTTGACAATATCCTTCTTCCTATCTATGATTTCAAGACATCCATCAGGATGGAATTGTCCGATATCCCCAGTATAAAACCAACGCATACCATGCTCATCAACCTGTACTAAGTTCAAAAATGACCCATGTGGCATACATTAGCAAAGGTACATTTTAGAGCAGTTGAAGAAAGTTAAAAGGGAAAGATAATAGGCATATAACTGAAAGTTTGAAAATTACCTTGAACACTTCATTAGTTTTTTCTTGATTCTTAAAGTAACCGGCAGTCACACTAAATCCCCCAACTACAATCTCTCCGCGTGGCATTGGTTTGTCTGATGTCAGATACCCTCCTTCTTCCCAAGAAACAAGCTATATAACCACATTAATAAAGAAATCAAACTCCTCCCATTTAAGGCTCTTAATTAAGTGGCACCAACTGCAACTTATAGTACTATAACTCAAGATATGTAACTCGTTTTCTTACTAATTTTCAAAATCAAAGAAGTTTTACAATTATGCACAAGCATGAAATTGTAATAATTAATGATGTTAATTAAATAAATGAATGCACCACACTGAATTTTCATCAGTGGAATATATGACATACCTTAATGTAGGAACAAGGAAGAGGTGGACCAACACGCCCCACCTTGCGGTCATACCATTCAGAGAAGGCAGCCCCTGCAAATGTTTCAGTCAAGCCATATGCTTGCCCAATAATAGCCCTGTTGACAGGTAAAATGTAAGTATGGAGAATGTCAAATCTGGTTTGGCAAAAGGAGGTATAAAATCATTAATATTTACATTAACTTCAATAGAAATGGTTGAAAAATAAAGTTTAATGCACCAAGTGAGCCTGCTGGTCTTTCCTATAAATAAGTATATGTTAGAAATGGAAAAGACCTATACCAACCCTCAAAAGTTTGGTCAAAAGGAAGGATTGTCCAAGTCATAAAAAGACCACTTTGGCAATATTCTTAACAAATTTGATATCTTAGAACATCCACCTCAGGCCAAAGACTAGACATTTGGAGCATGAAGTTTGCATATTTTGACATCTACAAACGACCCAACATCATGACTAGATCTTAGAACATCCACCTCTGGTCAAAAGGAAACATTGAAAATGGACTAAGCCTCACTCAACATAAAAAAGCTACAAGAAAAGGGGGAGAATTGCCCAAATGGGCCAAATCTAATTGGGAATACTTTGGCTATATTCCTAGTTGATGTTGAATCTTAACAATAACATCACAAAACATGAACATTAATCTATTTCTACTCATAATATATGAAACTTGGGATACGAGCTCTTGAGATGTCACTTAGATTCTTTAGCTTCTGTTGTTTAGCTATGAAAACGAATTTTGCACATTTTTACACCTTGTTAGAGTGTCTTTTTTCATTCTCACAACTCTTAACATTATACATAAATGTAAATTAATAATGTTAATTGATAACCATTGGTATTATATTAGTTTATGGTGGATAATTAGTTGTCTTAATTTACTATCAGTCATGCCATTAATTTTGGAGGACAAGGTGAAACTTTAGGGGAGAGTATTGATAGGTACACTTAACCCCATTTTTAGTTTCACAGTAGAATAATTAGAGAGTTAGTTAGCTAGTTGGCGGCTGAGATAATTAGGGAAACAAAGCATGTTGCCTATAAATGAGAAAAGAGGTTGGGAGGGAGATTTTATCTTGAATTTGAGAGGGAATTCAGATTGTTGCAGGAGAGTCCAAGTGTCTCGAAAGTCTTTAAATGTTTTTCTATTAATAGAAGATTTTCTGTCTACAATTCTAATCTGGTTTCTATCATGTGGCTAAAATTTATGCATGACCAACAAGAAAAAGAGAATGATGGAGAATGGCATTGTTACAATCTTACATATAGGAATTGAATACGATGATATATACTATCTCACACTAGAAATTGTTAAAAGAGATCTCATGATAAAGAATTGAGTCTTGAACCTAGCTCAATAATGTCATGTGATCCATGTAGCTAACCTCATCAATTGGATAAGAATTTTATTGTTGTTGTATCTTACACTTACTATTAGATAGAAATTCACATTAAAATCAAACTATGTATAGCAGATAACTTCTTCCACCACCTAGATCCATGACCCCATCACATACACCGGGATGTGAGCACACAAGCATGCATGTGACTAGTTAGTTCCAAGAATATGTGGTATAAAGATAGGAATGGTTACCCCATGCAGACATTGATAAAGTGCTGTGAATCTCCAGATAAAGGGGCTCCCCCACAAAGCATATAACGGAGGCGGCCTCCAATAGCATCACGAATTTTTTTAAAGACAATGGTATCCCACACCAACTTCTCCAATCCCCAAGCTCCAAGCCAGCTTCCTTTTACAGCAGACAGTCGGCGCTGGTATGCAAAATGAAAAAGATTCTTCACAAGCCCCCCTTTTTCCTCAACCTAAGTATATTATAGAAAAGAGTAAGGAAGAGAAATAACTATTTAGTCACTGCTTTAAAGCATTCAATAGCAAGAGAAAGGGACACATAAAATATAAGATTTTGCAATTTGAGAATTGTGACTGGAAAGTGTCTTTCAAAATTGAAAATTCTAGTTGATATCTATATCACCAGAAATTCACAATGCTAGTAAGTGATAGAATGGTAAAGTTCTAATACAAGTAAAAATTAAATATAGTGGAGATGAAAGTATTGATGTGGTGGATAGAGATACAAGAAAAAGATAAGATTGTTGATGAATGCATGTGGGAAAAGTTTGAGTAGTAGTAGTGTTAGAGTTATCGAGCAAACGATAACATGAACTAGTTTTAAGGTTGTTTGCTCATGCAAGGATATGCTCAAATATAGCTGCTACAATACAAAACAAAGTGTCAAATTGAAATTCTTCTCTTAGGAACCCATGAGGAAATACGAAAGATAATAGAATGATTTTATTGCTTGACTATAAATGAATAGAACAAGTAGAAAGATCTCACCACCCAAGGATTTTCCATTTCACGAGAAACTCTTGCTCAGTCTTCTACAAATGAGTCCATAAAATGACATCCCTACCCTTTATTCTCACTATCTATAAAATTAACCCCCCTCTAATTTACTAATTGTTCTATCAGTCTAAATTAACTACTTAGTCTTCCTTTTATTCTTCCAAGCAACAACCCTTTCATCCTATAACATTGTCGAACTACGAGTTACAAGAAAACTTTAGGAGAAACCATTAAAAAATTCACTCTAAATGATTTTATAGAGTCAACAGCATATATGATCCATGTAGCAGGCCTTACCAAGTGGGATAAAGCTGTGTTGTTACTCCTCCCCTCTACCTTAACTTAAACAGACCTCTTACAAAAACAACCAAAATTTTCCTAAATTTATATTAGAAACTACAATTAAATCCCAGATATTATCAAACCTAATAGATTCATTAATAAAGTCACTAGCTGAGATGAGTTTGTAGTCAAATTCCATTTCTATTTTTCTTTTCATCTTTTTATGATGAGATAAAAGGAAGAGTACATTCATTTGGTATTGATAAACCATCTATTCAAATGGTTGGATGCTAAAATCAATACTCAACCTAGTTGCTGCAACAAGGACTGTGTTCTTCCTCTTTGCCGAAGTATAAGGCTAAACAATAGTAACTATGGCATTTGACCACAAACAGTCCATGAACTAAGGTTGAGTTAATGTTGTGAAGCACTATACCATTTTGGAGTTAGTTGTCACAATTTTCTTTTCAAGTTACTAAATATAATGTTAGTTTGATTCAAACCTTTTTTACAACTCCATCTCGAATACGATCAACAATAGCTGGTACAGCTGCCATAAGTGTAGGCTTTAACACATTGGCATCTCCCTTGGTTCCTTGCTTGATTTTACTTGATGAGTCAGTCAAAGTCAGAATAGAGCTGTAACCGATGGCACAACCTACAGCTAGCATAACAGACTGGACAACCACAGTAAGTTAGAGATAATATCATCAACTACTTTGACAGTTAGAAGGCTAAGAAGAAATTACCTCTGCTGCCATTTCAAAAACATGAGCAAGGGGCAAGTAGGCCATGTACACATCCTTGCTACCAAGATTTGGAATAATTGTCATAACTGCTGCTGTTGTTGCTACAATGTTTCCATGAGTAATCATAACACCCTGTCAAATCAAAGGGAATCATAGAACTGAGCTGAGGGAGATCCTATTGGTTCTCAATGTTGCAGACAAGAAAATTTTCATTATATTAATACAATGTCTTGATATGGTTCTTGTTGATATTTTATCACCCAAAATCATTATTCACAAGCATGACTCTGGACAAAAGCACTTTGCATCAAATCACAAATATGAATAAGAGATTATACATTCACAGACACACAGAAAGGGACACCTTTAACAAAACTTGACGAAGAAACAAACCTTTGGCAGACCTGTACTACCACTTGTGTACATGATAACCGCAATATCATTCTTGGAAGGCAAGCTTGGTTGAACCGGACTTTCTTTCCCGAGTTTCTCAACTTCACTAACAGATGCAATTGTCCAGTTGCTCAAACTTCCTGAGAAAGCATCTTCATCATTGCTATCATCTTCAAAGTAAATAACATTTTGGACAGAGGTTAGTCTTGATCTTATTGCATCCAACTTCTTCAACAGCTTGGACTCGCAGATCAGAGTAGATACTTCAGTCTGTTCACATCACAAAGCTCAAATGAGAAACTGTCCATCACTTTTAGTTACTGTAATCATTAACCATTTTGGATTTGACTTCTCTAAAATGCAGTATCAAATCCAACTATTTTCATCTAATTATACAATCTCTAAGATATTATGCAAGATATGATAATTTCCTACCTCATTTAGTGAGTAGACCAGAGCATCCTCACCTAATGTAGCGTAAATAGTAACAACTGTTACATTCTGCCTGAAGCAACCCTGAAGTTTAGCAAGATTGTCATTAAAATGTGTGAATTAAGCCAAAAGGTAATGGAATGACTCAATAAAAGCAAGCATAATTTACCTGAAGGGCAATGAGCCACTCAGCCCTTGTATCAGAGAAAATTGCAACACGGCTATCTGCACTATGGCCTAATTTAAGAAGACCAGATGCAAAATTTGACACACGAGAAAATACCTCTCCATAGGTTTCCCATTCATAGTTTCCTAAATGAAGTTTCTCAAACTTCCTGCCATCACTTGATGTAACAAACTCTTTTCGTATTAGCTTTCTTGTTCCAAGAAATGGATTGTGGCTATATTTGTCACAGGATTGCTCAAATAGATGAGCCATGGTTGGGGCTTCTTTCCAAGGAGCTTCAACCAACTCGGTTTTTCGAGCATTACGTACTGCATAGCCCGCCTCACCACCAACTTCTACTGGCAC
The DNA here is from genome assembly GCF_000004515.6 of Glycine max. Lineage (NCBI taxonomy): Eukaryota > Viridiplantae > Streptophyta > Magnoliopsida > Fabales > Fabaceae > Glycine > Glycine max. The sequence continues at coordinate 18,564,328 of NC_038256.2, forward strand.
ACCTCCATGATCAACCATTTTCTTGTGCTTGGCAAGGTATAGTCAAGTTCCTAAAAGTTTATTCAAATGGAGAAATAGAGCACAACACAATATTGATTTCCCTATTCAAATGGTGTGAAAGAAAGCATGGACACAACTATTATTCAATAATATATCAGTTAGACAATACAAATTGACAATCAGTTGGATATAATCAAAATAAAATACAATGATTCTGAAAGGAGAAAGCAATCGAATATGAATGTGCAATGTATTTCAATGATAAACAAAATGGAATTTCAAATAAAAATTGAGAGCAATTAAAGTCAAGTAGTATAAAATTGAAAGGTATCCCTTTTAAAAGTTTATTATACCAACCGCCACGCTGATTAAAAGAGAGAAAAGGAATAAAAAACATAAAGATAAGTTGAAGTCAAACTTGAATAGAATATAGAGTTCACACGTATATGTGAAAATCTACATTTTTTTTTTCCAAAATATGTTTTCTTCCGGTGAAATACTCTAAGTTCGTTTTTAGTCACCTGTAAAAAAAATTATTTTTTATCCTCGTAAAATTAAAATGACAAATCCAAACCTATATGCTTTTTTTAAAATTAAATTTAAAATATAATTTGTGGGGTTAAAAACTGTTACTAATTGCAAGAAAAAAAAAAAAGCAAGAATACAGTTTGTGGCGATTAAAAGTCCCCGCAAACTACAGGAAAAAAAATGCAAGAATCAGCCATAACCACCGCACCTCGAACCAAACCTTGAACCAAAACAGCCACCTCATCCAACCCTCAAGTCGCTGTGACGGTTAATTTCCGGCGAAGGCTGGTTGCAGGAACACGAAGTGGCCGTGACGGAGCTCCGGCGGGGTCATTGTCAGAGTCTACACTTTCACATATACACAAACATCCTTCTCCTCTAACATCTCCAAACTAAACTTTGCTACTCACAGTCACAACAAATGATTAGTAGCTTCTGCTTCTTCAGCTCCATCAGTTGCGGTTCAAGTGATGTAGGTTTCTCTTCAATACTTTACCCACCGTGTCCTCATTTCTGTTTTTCTTTTTTGGTTTCTTTTATATTCATTTGTAGTACCGTTAATTGCTGTTGCTTTTCTTTTCTTTTTATTTGATTTGATGGGAAGAAATATCAATGAATTATAGGACAGAAGAAGAAGAAGAAGAAGAAGAAGGCCTACATAATACTCTCATTTTCTGTATTTTTTTTATGTTGGTTTTGTGGAGAGGGATAAGAGCACGAGGGATTTGGGGTTGAATTAAGGATTGAAGCGAGAGTGTTAGATTTTAACAAGTATTAGCGTCCAGTTGACTATTGGATATAACCGTGAAAGATTTTATATGAAATAAAACCAAACAAATAAGTAAGGATGAAAAATATATTTTTAGCTTTTACCTTTTTTTTCTGTTATAAGCCGCAATCTCTAGATTTATTACAACTAGAATTGGGAGCAAGAGTTATTTAGACGAAGTAAACACTTTGACTTGGACCAGTTCATTCAAAACAACAAATGGATATTAAATAAAATAAAGAATGAGAAATAAACAACTTGATCAAAATCCGCAAGAAAAGGAAAAGTCGAGAAAAATCAACTATTCAACCATACAAAACTAAAAATCAAAATGTAAGACAGCTTTTATTTTATTGTTTCCACATGAATCATTCATATTTCATAATAAGCAATAAGGCTCCTCTCTAAGCCAAAATTCGAATCATAATTTGTCGTTTAAGAAGAATAAGTTCCTTTAACTACACTCAATCTTAAATGGTTTGGGTAATTTATTTAAAATTAAAAAAATTATATGAAAATTATTTAAAATACATTCATATGTATAAAGAAAAAATATTTGTGTTCAGCTATAATTGTGAAAAAAACGTTTTATTTATATAAAAAAAGAGTTATTTAGACATCTCAATAAAATAGAAATACTACAATTACAATTATTTATCACTTTAATTTCTCAATTTTCTTAATTCATGTTTAGTTTCTTATCTTTTTTTTAGTCTAGTTTCTTATCTCATAAAATGTCATTTACTTAAATTTTAAAAATGAGGTAACAATAATTGAAGGGAATTTAATTTTTTGTGAAGTCTATAAGGGAGTGGTAGGAAAAAAATTTCATGCCCAAAAATCATGATTCTTGATATCATGTTTCCTTGATAAAGAATAAAATCTATTTGATTTGTAATTGAGAATATTTAAATAAGAATTTTGGGAATCAAATAGTTAGGTGATATTTTTATCATTTAACTTGATGCAATAAGAGTAATACAATATTATTATTGTAATAAAAGAAAATTTAAACTTGGAAAAGTAAGATTTTGACTTCCTCCATGAGAAAGTTTTCAACAAAAAAACTAATTGTTTAAAAAAATATTCATTAGAAGCTTCCTTTCACAAGAATGTTAATTTTTTAAAATGGATATCAAATATGAAAAACTAAAAATTTTACCCTAAAATTTCCAAGAAACTAAAAAAATCTCCCTTACCAAACAACCCTAAACGTTAAAGGTTTTGAAAATTCAAAATTTCATTGATAGCGACTCATTGTTTCACTAGAGAATTAGAAATAGAGAAGAGAAAAATCCGATAAAACTATTGAATTTTTATTGTTTATTTGAGTGAAATATTTTTTTTTCACTAATAAGAAAAAAACTTCTTCCCAAATTAGTATGAGATTGATGAAGATATTTCTTTTCATTTTTATAATTTCTTAAAATTAAATACCTTTTTAACATATTTTTCTTAAAAAATATGGTTAACAAAAAATATAATAAAATAATTTTTTGTTTTTTTAGTCTTCTAATAAGTATTTACCACCATTATAAATATCTTACAATTTTAATTAATTAAAAATAATTAATTATATAATTTTTAATTATAAAAATCAATAAATTATTGTACATTAAATAACAGTGTGAAAAATATTTATATTATCTAGGCATGTAATAATCATTTAATTTTTTATGTTGAATTTTTTTTATTAATACAAAATTTACCTCATTTTTTTCTATTTATGGAGGAGACATATATTTTGTGCTTAATGTTTCTTTTAAATTTTATCTTTTTATTTCTTTATTCTCCGTTTCTTTCCTTTGCATTTGACTTCTACTCCTTGAAAATATCAATATTTTTCTATTAAGTTTTTATCTTTGTGTTTCATTATTCTTTTATTTATTTTCTTTATATTTGACTTCTTCTTCATGACAATATCAATATATTTCACCATAATATCAACTATAAACAACTAAAACTAAAGAATCTAACTTAATTGATTGGATAATATGCGCAAGTTCAATTTCTCATAAAAAAAAATAGTGTCCATAATAACCATATTTTTAATCCTAGCTTTGGGCATATTAAGGAGAGAGAAAGCAAAAAAGAAATAAATCTGATTTTGATATGCTAGAAATTATATTGGACAAATTGAATAAAACTTTTTTAAAAAAAGAATAGAGGCCTAATGTTGTGTTTGATTTAGATGAAAAAAATAGAGAGTATTAATATAATACTATTTTTAAATAAAATTGAAAGTAAAAGATATAAATTCTATATAGGACTCATCAAATTTCTCTCTACTTCTCTCCTCTCTGAATCAAACTCAAGCTTAAAAGGAAATGATTAATGGGCTAAAGAGAAGCTATTGTTCTTGTTTAGCATAAGAGTACATTCATTATCATTCACCATTGATACAAGATCAATGTTGAGGCAACTACTTGGGACAACCAGCATTTTTGCTGGGATACCCAACAGTTTTTGAAAATGCCAAAAATATCTTATGGGTATTTTCGGTTATAAATAGGAGGTTTGATTTTTCATTTCTGCAACGTCTTTTTTTTTCGCAAAATCTCACACCCTTAGTGTAAGTTGTTTTCATTAGCTTTCATTAGTCTCCTTTTCTGAGCATTTTTGTCTCTGGTGGTGTATGTACATTGTTCAAGAGGATACGGTGAAGTTGGGTAGTTATTCATCGTTGGAGAAGAAGAGGTACATAAAAAAAATTTAGAAACATACGGATTGTCAATCCGTATGACTCACACGGATCATCAATCTGTATGACCATACGGATTGTTGATCCGTAGGTTTTAATTTTTTTTAATAGTAAATAATTTTTTTTTTAATTATATATTTAATTTGTTTTGTAGTGTAATTTTTTAAAATAGTTTTAGCAATTTTAGAAATATTGATTTAGTGATATTATTTTATAGTGGTATAAAAAAATAAAAAATATGTATTTAGTAATTAGATTGGTAAAAAAAAATGATAATATATATATATATATATATATATAAACCTTTAAAAATTGCTAAAACAAACATTAGATTGCTAAAAAATTAATTTAGTAATTAGATTGGTAAAAGTAATATTAGATTGCTAAATCAATTTTGTGTATACATTTAACTGAATTATGTATTTTAATGTTTATTACAATGATTAATAATTAAATTTTAAATTTTAGTTTCAATATTTATGTATTACTCATACAAATAATTAATCCGTATGAGTTTCTTTTTTAAAAAATTTTAATAATATTTTAAAAAAAATAACTAAAAAATTAAACAAAAAAATAATTTTAAAATTTTTGATTGTTTTTAAAAAAACTCATATGAATTGCCGATCCGTTTGACTCAAACGAATTATCGATCCGTTTGACTCATACGGATTATCAATCCGTATGAGTTATACGGATTGTCAATCCATATTTAAAGAAAAGGTGAAGGACATTTTAGTCCTTTTACCTGTGTTATTGGGTGTCCCAACAAAAAATGCTTATGCTCAAAGCAACGCCCTTATTTAGGTCTTTCATAGCACTCTTTTTGTTGATGCTGGGTGCACCCAGCATTATTGCTGGTGCACCCAGCACTTAATGGGAAAAGTCAAAAATACCCCTGTGTATTTTTTTATAAAAATTGTGCACTAGCCTTTTCTTCTTCCGCCATTCTCCTTCTTCCTCTCCTTCTTTCGCGATTCCCCTTCTTCCGTGAGCTGAGCCTCGTTCTTCCGCGAGTTGAGCTTGGTTCTTCCGCAATCTGGCTATTCTTCTTCCGCAAGCTGCCTCTTCGTCCCTCCTGTGAGTGCCTCTTCTTCTTTCATTCTTCTGAGAGCTTTCGTTCTTCATTGAGGTAAGCCTATTGTCCCTTTTCTTGTGTCGTTCTGCTTCCATTTTTCCTTGTGTAGTGCAGTTTGTAGGTTTGTAGTTGATCCGCTTAAGGATTTAGGTCATCTGCCGTAGAGACAAGGTAGGACGTAGTTGATCCGCAATAGGATAGATGATCTGAATTCTATGTTGAGCTTATGGAACAAGTTGATTCACAAGTAGTATAGGTTGATTCGAATGCTTCTTGCGGATCAAGTTGATTCGCAAGAATCAATTTTAATTTTAAAAAGTTGGAATTAGGTTTTAATTTATGAAAAATGGTTTTAATTAGGGTTTAGGGTTACTTTTCAGGCTTTTAGGCTGAAGTATGATATTGTATAATGCTTGTTTAAGATATTGGTTTGAAATTTGGTTTTGAGGCTTTTTGGTTTGTATTGTATAATGTATGATATTGTATAATGCTTGTTTAAGATATTTTGATTGGTGTGAATTTATATTTTGAAGGTTTCAGTGGTTTATTACTTTATTTATATCTTGTATGCTAGTGAATAACAAATTGAAAATAGGAACACAAACTATTAAGTTGTAGCACTACTTTGAACACAAACTATTAAGTTTTGATGAAAGTTTCTCCTAGTTCTGTGTTTGAAGCCCTTAAATTTAGTCACTCATTAGAATTCCAAAAGCATGCTAAAAAAGATTAGAACCCTATAAACTCTTAAGAGTTATGCAGTTAGAGCATGTTGCCTCCATGCTGCAATCATTCAACTGTTTTATTTTCAAAAGCTTAGATATCTCTATCCAGATCACTTCCCGAACACTTGGATGAGGTCTGATATAAAAAATTAGTTACTGGTGTTAGTAGATAACAACAAAAGTCTTATCTAGGTGAGTTTAAGTAACATAGCCAATTTCAAAACTCTATTTAGATAAGATGTAATTGTATGTGTGATTTCATACTCATAGTTGCTTAAGTAACATACTCAAAGTTTTGCTGTCGTAAATGTTTGCAGCATCATTGAAAGGCAGATGGAGTGCAATCATAACCACATTTTTTAGTCACTTAAGAACTCTATCATAACCCCACCAAGTTTTTCATTCATTCTCCTTGCATTTTACACGTTCAGTGAAATACCTTAATTATGAGTGGATTGTGTTGTCTTCTGCTTTTTATAAGGACATACATGGTTGTCTGTAGAAGTTTTCTATTGACTCATTGGTCCCTAGCCACGAGTCTTTGGACTTATTTATCGATCTTGGTGTGGGATTTGAGACCCACATTGTTCTCCATGACACTCAACAACACCATCACCTCCAATTTTTAATGATGTTGTACATAACCAGTGTTTGTGGTCTGTGACGCATGGTCAACCCAAATTAATCTTCTTCACCCTCAAACCAATCACACTTAAACATCAGAAACTTGAAGTGACCATAATAGTCTAACTCAATTATATCCTTGATTGCTCCATAAAAAGTGTTACACCAAAATTCTGAGTCAATGAAATCCCTAGAGTCAATGAAATCCTTAGAACTTGCATGACTTTGAGTCAATAAAATCAGCGTTACACCAATGAAATCCTTCAACATCACTTAAACATCCTTAGAACTTGCATGACTTTGAGTCAATGAAATCAGTGATGGAATTTTTGGTAGACATTTGCAAATCATGGTTAGGACTAGAGGTTTAGGTCGTGCCTTAGGTAGGGTTATTGGCAAAGCTCTGGGGAGAGAGGATCGTCATGATTCTAATGATGCTCCCCAGTGGCGAAGGCCTACCGCATCGGCACATAGACAACGGGGAGTTGTCCCTATTGTCGAGGATGACCCTATGGTAGCTGTAGACGTTCATCAATCTGGTGCAGACGCTGGTGTAGACGTACATCCACTTGGTGCAGAGGCTGCTTCAGATGAGCCTGAGGGATTTCTAGGTCGACCGACCGACCCATCAGTGCTTATCGAGTATGCTGAGCATGTTGCAACCAATGTATGGACTGGAGAGGTATTTATAATTTTCAATTTAAGTTATTTGTTAAGTATGTGTTATTATTGAAATTTGTGTTCCTTTAAAATATTATGTTAATGAATTGTCTGTTCCTTTATACTTCAATTTAGGAACATCCTGAACTAAAGTTATCCTCCCATGGGAGGAAGGTGCAGAGATTAGGTAGGTTTGTCCCTGCCATTGAGGGGCTAGTTGCTGGCACAAGACTAAGACCTTTGATCGCGTGTTCAGTAAACACTGGCGATCAGGGACTTATATCCTCATTTGTGGAGAGGTGGCACATGGAGACCATTAGTTTCCATCTTCCGGTGGGGGAGGTTACCATCACCCTGGACAACATGGCGTATCTTCTTCATTTTCCCATTGTTGGCGACTTCCATACCTTCCTTCCTCTGCATGTCGATGAGGCAGTGTTGATGTTGGTTGACTTACTACTAGTCTCACCAGAGGCAGCCTGGGCCGAGACAGGACATTGTCATGGACCATATGTACGCCTATCTTGGCTACAAGATATATATCAGCACAGATGCCAGGCCGGACATTGGACAGCTGTAGCTCGTGCCTATCTTCTTCATCTTTTAGGTTGCACTCTTTTTGCTAACAAGAGTGCAACCCATGTTCATGTTGCCTTCTTAGACGCTCTGCATGACCTCAGTCAGACTGGGAGGTATGCATGGGGAGTTGCTGCCCTGGTGCATATGTACGATCATTTGAATGATGCTTGTATCAGCATCAGCTGACAACTTGCTGGTTACATCACCCTCTTATAGGTAATTAATATGTTTTTGATAACTTAATTACAACAATGTTTCAAATACAGTAATTTAGACGTTCATTTGAAATTTGTATGATTTGCATGTAATCTTTGTAGTGTTGGATATATGAGCACTTTCCGTCAGTTGCGGAGTGCATCGCTGATCTGGAGTACGACGAGGTGTCACCACGTGCATGTCGGTGGATTGCGACAAAGGCGACTGTGAAGACCATATCCACAACAACGTACAGGCAGCGTCAGGATTGACTCAGGATTCCTGATGTCTACTGGATTCCTTATGGGGGGCATTGACCAGTCTGGGAGTTTCATTTGATTTCATGCATTTTCGGTCAGCTCCGCTGGGGGCCCGTTGCTGTCAGACACCGACTAGAGAGGGTCATGCACTAGTTCGGATACATCCAGAGTATTCCTACACCGCATGTCGATTCATGGGAGTCATTTGATGAGATAAACGACAGGTGGATGCACTACTCAGACCATCTTGCGCCAGCAAGTATGCTCGACTACATGGACTGGTTCTTCATCATTTCTCATCCCTTCATGACCGCGGCATAGCCATCAGATTTGCCACGAGATGCACCTGCGACACAACCCAGACATATCTTTCATATCCCTCATGTCCCGGAGCCACATATCCCTTAGGTCCCGGAGCCAGCAGCAACATCGACACATGCCCGTTCTGATGAGGACGAGCCCAGGCATGCAGTGGTATGTTTGACAATTTGCAAGATATGTATTAAATGTCATTTATGTCAATTATTTTAATACTTATTTGTGTAATTTGTTTGTTTTCTATTTAACAGGAGGCTTGCCATGCAATCGCTGAAAGGTTGGAGCGTCATCTCAACCTAGGGATAGTCACGCCAGGCATAGAGACACATGAGGTCATCGAACAATGCCTTAGGATTGTCAGGGGTGTCACAGAAGACCGCATTGTGTATGTGAGGTCTCGACATAGGCGGCGCACGGATCAGCCATAGTTTATCTACACATTTGATATTATCATATTTGGACGATGTATATACTTTTCTTGTATTTGAAAACATTTTTGTTTTTGACTAAACATTTTGTATATTTTAAGTTATTTTTGTTTATAATATTAGTGTTAACGTTTAAATGTTATATTTAAATTACTTGATTCCGAATTCATTCGAAATTCGTCGAAATGGTATGAATGTCATTTAAAATTGAAGCAAACAACTAAAAACTAATTTGAAATAATACGAAATGGATGTAACTAATTTAGAAATTTTTTATTCTTATTCTCTTACTAAAAACTATTTTGAAGCAAACTACCTAATTTCTACGTCATCAATATTATTTTTCATTTGATGTTATTATAAAAACAAAGAGACTAAATTAAAACACATTTTAGCCAGCACATAATTCAAATATTTTTAACCATTTTTCTTGTATCCTCAATGAAATAACTATAGTTAAGAGTGGAAGGTTTTGGAAAGTTTGTATAGACTATAGTTAAAGGGTGAATTTATATTTTTTTGAGTCCTTTTTAGTTGTTCCAGATCATCACACACCGAGAGAAGGCCTAAGGCCGGCCTTGAACAAGATTCTTGAACTACCAATAAAGTGTATATATGTAGAGGGCAACATGCATTAACATGTCTTTATTTATGAGTTATAATAAGATTTAGGGTTTTGTTTATCATTATTTTTTTTTACTAATTAAGAAATTAAAATAATTTTTTTTATCAGAAATCGTACAAGTATATATTTAAAAGGCAAAATTACAAATTTGGTCCCCTAGTTTATCTCCAGTTTCAGATTTGGTCCTCAGTAATTTAATTCACAAATTTGGTCTCCCTATTTTGTAAAATCGTGCAATGTTGGTCCCCCAGGCCACAATTAGACGTGAACCGTTAACAAGTGATGTTGATTGTCATATGTCATGTTCTTATTGGATGATGACTGTCATGTGTCATGTTGTGATTGGATGTCAACTCTATGAAAGATAAAATAAATTGTTGTTTTTATTGACCAATCATAACATGACACGTAGCAGTCATCATCCAATAAGAATGTGACACGTGGCAGTCAACATCATTTGTTAACGGTCAACATCCAATTGTAGCCTAGGGGACCAACATTGCACGATTTTACAAGATAGGAGGACCAAATTTGTGAATTAAATTACTGGGGGACCAAATCCAAAACTGGAGATAAACTGGGGGACCAAAAATGTAATTTTACCTATTTAAAACTATAATAAATCACATTTTTTATAATTAAATTTTTAGTTCTATAACTTATATATTTTCTAATTTTTCATTAGTATTTTTAGTTTTATTTATTTCCAATTTTGGTCTTTCCTTTATTTTTATTATTTAAAATTAGTTCTCATTTTTCCTTTTTTTAGTTCTTCATTTATTTTATATTTAAAATTAATTTTAAACATCAACAAAAACTAAAAGTTGTAGAAAAAAATTGAAAGACTAAATATTTATATTTAAAAAAGTTAAAGGAATAAAAATTTAATTGACCTTCAAATTATTATAAATAAGAAAAAGAGTTGGATTCCTTTTAGAGTGACCACACCACCAAAAACCAATGCCTTGCAGAGAGCATACATAGTCTTTTTCTACTAGAACATCTTCTTCTTCCAGTACAGCTAAATTAGTCAAAAGAGCAAAGAAACAAAATTTGCATCAAATACTACAACTAAGTCATCCTAATTTTGTGACAAGGACACGTCGTATTCCATTTCCATTACATGTTTACTAAAAACAGCTAAAATTTCTATTGGCCCAAATTTTTTCCAGTAGTTAGACTGCACTAACACCTTCAGCACATCATCGTTGGTTTGCAGTTCAATAATTTTGAATTTGATAATTTTATCTGAATACTCATAGTGACTTGGTTGTCGAAAAAATTATCACCCTACCGTTTGTGTTTCATGAATACCATAAGGAGGAATCCCATGAGGCGCAACTTGCTTGATCAAATCCTTCAATTCATCCATGGTACATCCGGAAGGAATGTCAAACTTTTTGGGATTTTTTCCTGTGAATGAGTAACCAACAAACTCATTTTGGCGTGGCATGCTTCACCTTTCATTGTAATATAGCAGTGCATCATGAGTAGGGGTCATACTGGCTTCAAGTAAGTTTAATATACCATATGGTGTTCTACCAATGGTGCATAATAACTCAATCAGACCAACACACGAAAATTGATGATTACACATTAACATTGTTGTTGGATCAAGTGGCCTCAGAATAATTAAAAAAGGCGGGTTGAATTAATTATGAGCGTGTCTTGACTAATTAAAAATTTATCCTTTTTAATGTTACTAGACTCAATTAGGCTTTACAACTAAGTTATGAGAAAGTAAAGAACAAAAACAATAACTTAGACAAAAAGTAAAGCGGAAATGAAAAGTACACAGCGGAAATTAAAGAGTGTAGGGAAGAAGAAGACAAACACAAGATTTATACTGGTTCGGCAACAATCCGTGCCTACATCCAGTCCCTAAACAACCACCGGTTCTTGAGATTTCCAATAACCTTGTAAAATCCTTTACAAGAAAAGATCCACAAGGGATGTACCCTCCCTTGTTCTCTTTGAACAACCAAGTGGATGTATGCTCCACTTGAACTGATCCACAAGAGATGTATCCTCTCTTGTTCTTAGTATAACAACCCAAGTAGATGTACGCTCTACTTGTACCACAAAGGATGTACACTCCAATGTGTTAAGACAAAGAATTCTTAGGCGGTTAGTCCCTTGAATCTTTGTAAGGGGAAACAAAAGATATCTCAAGCGGTTAGTCCTTTGAAATTTTTTGTTTAAAGGGAAAGGGAAGAAATCAAAAGAATTCTTAGGCGGTTAGTTCTTTGAATCTTTTGTTAAGAGGGGGAAGGGAGAATCAAAAGAATTCTCAGGCGGTTAGTCCTTTGAATCTTTTGTCAAGAGGAAGAAGGGATGAAAAGATAGCACATTTTTGTTTTCTACAGAATTTCCACTTGCAGAAAAACAAAGTTTTGAAACAAAGTTTAGATAGCTTTTTGGCAAAGAAAAAGCAATGGGCAATGGTTAGAGAAAGATTGCGAAAAAGAATTGTTTGGAAGAATATCATATATGTCTTTTGAATGTGTGCCAAAGTCATGCTTTTATAGACTCTTCATGTCTGGTCAAAGAAACCATTGGAAGAGTAATGACTTTTGAGAAAACCATGTTAAGAGTTATAACTCTTAACTTTTTCTTCAAAACTGTTCACTGGTAATCGATTATCACAAAGGTGTAATCGATTACACAATGCATTTTATGAAAAGTTGTGACTCTTCACAATTGGATTTGAATTCCAACGTTCATATTCACTTGTAATCAATTACGAATATAGTGTAATCGATTACACTGTTTGAAAATCATTTTGGAACGTTGCAAACCATTTGAAAACATTTTGAAAACCAAGTTGGTCACTAGTAATCGATTACTGATAACTGGTAATCGATTATCAGAGAGTAATTACTCTAGTAACTTAGAAAATTTGAGAAAATTCTTTTGTAAAACAAAACTGTTCTATTTGGTTTTTGAAAAAATCTTTTAATACTTATCCTAAATGAAGTCTTGACTTGTTGCTTTTTGATTTCTTCTCTTGAATCTTGAATCTTGGATTGGATTCTTGATGCTTGATCTTGAAGTCTTGAATCAATCACTTGGGCTTTTGGTATCATCAAAATTGCTTGGTTCATCATCATGAAGTTTGCTTCTACAATTGTGTTAACATCATCATCATTTTGTAGTTGCATACCTTGAAAGCGAAGATGGTTACTGATGTGCCATTATTTTCTCCTATTTCTTAACCCTTTTTGTCACCATTTTAATTACTTATTAGCCTTGATTGTCAAATTAACTATGCAGTTTTATCATTTGGGTCTACTTGACTAATTTTGTGTTTTTAATTTAATTTTGGGAGAATTATAAGCAATTGGGCTTGGATCCAGAATTGGGCTGAACCGGCTTGGACTTGAAGAGAGCAGACAATTTTATTTTATTTGGGCCAGTTTTACTTTATTTCATTTTTGGGCTTGGACTTAAAGCAGAATTGTAAACTTTGGGGCTGAGGACATATATAACAGCACCAGGGTTTTAGTAGAAGGTAGACTATTTTTGAGATGGAATTTTTAGGGTTTCGCAATTCGAGTTTTTACTGTTCACGTGCACTGTTCATGTAGAATAAAATTTCATTTTCTGCTTCCAATTGCAATTTCATTTTCTGCTTCTGCCTTTGAATTCGTTTTCGTTTATGCTGATTAATGGAAGGTTGAATCTCCAGTGTTGTTTTCTCTTGAGGATCAAGCACAACTCTCTTTGAGGTTTTGTTATTACTATTGAATTCTGATGAGTTTTTCCTCTTCACCAATTGCTCTTGATTAATTGTCTTTGAAATTCTGATACCAATGACAGATGTCGTACCGGCTGTCACGACATCACGCTTCAGAACATGCAGATTATATTTGACAGTATGAACAGATTAAACAAGTAAATAACACAAGAGAATTGTTAACCCAGTTCGGTGCAACGTCACCTACATCTGGGGGCTACCAAGCCAGGGAGGAAATCCACTAAAATAGTGTTAGTTCGAAGATCTAACAGCCACTGTTTACAACCTTCTCACCTAACCACTACCCGTGCAACCTCTACCTAAGAGCCACTCTTAGATATGAGAACCCCTCTCACTCCCTCTCAATCACTCTCCCGTGTTTACAATTAAATCAAATACACACCAGAGATTGCTCTCTGAACAATAGAGATCAACTCTACACACTCAGGTCCAACACTTGATGTTAGGGTAACATCAAGGTGGCTCACAAAACACTCAAGTCCAAAAACTCACAAAATAACTCTTCAATCTCGGACTTGATACAAAACTCGTGCAGCCTTCATGTTTATATAGCAGTGTGCATATCTGGGCTGCAACAGCTTGCGCTGGATGAGATCTATCATTCTCCTGAAAAATCTGCACTTAAAGATCTAAAAGATCAAGTTTGATCTTTTAGTTTTTATCTTTAATCTTTAATCCCTGAACGAACTATTCAAGTTTGTAATTCGAACTTTAATTATCTTTTAATTCGTTCCTAAAGATAGATCGCCAAATCTGTTGCTAACTGCACATTAATCTGTTAAAGATATAACAGATTTATGTGTCCAGTATTTTCGGGCCAGATGTCCTGGACATCGTATCCGACATCGTGGATCCTGCAGCTTCAATTCTTCATTTGACATTTTATCTTGCCTTGTGCATTGTGCAGCCCGATCTGATTCCTTGACATAACGTTGGACATCATGTGCAGCAACTCCAGCTTTCCTTCATTGTCTAAGTGCTTATGTTTTAACAAAATCTTAGCCAATCTTTTAAAACTCAGTAGAGCTAAGCACTAACAATCTCCCCCTTTGGCAAATTTTGTCTAAAACATACTTAGACACTTCCTGAGCAGGTACGAGCAGTTATGCAAGTGGGATCAGCAACTTTCATTATCAGAGTAATCAAGCACAGCGGTATCTGTAGTGGCGACAGCAAAATTCTGCAAGTTGCAAGTCGTTTCCAGGATGTCAAGACATCTTACGTGACATCAGCTTTCTGCTCCCCCTGTCTCCATGCTCCTACTGCTGTGAAGCAGCATCTTCTATCAGCTACTAGTCTTTTCCAAGATGTCAAGACATCTCATGTGACATCAGCTTTCTGCTCCCCCTGTCTCCATGCTCTTACTGCAGCATCTTCTATCAGCTACTAGTAGTTACAGTAGCTTACATCAGTCATCATCATCAGCAGCAGTCTCCCCCTCAAAATCATATACATACAACTCCCCCTCAAAATCATGAATCATGCATACATCGTATCCTACTACTCAAAATCATAAATCATGCATAATACTACTACTCCCCCTTTTTAGACAGAATTTGACAAAAGTAGAATGCATGCAAATATTACAGACCAATAGCAATCAATTGTTCAAAGGGACATGCCCCTATAGCTAGTAAGAGTAAAAAGCAAAAATAAAGGTCTGATGGTCATGGGGTGGCTTCAGAATCATCATCATTTGATTCTGTATCCTCTGTTGCATCTTCCTCTTCCCCAGCTGCTTCGTCTTCTTCCTCAGTTGCTTCTTCTTCTTCCTCAGCTGCTTCTTCTTCTTCCTCAGCTGCTTTTTCTTCTTCCTCAGCTGCTTCTCCATCATCAATGCCACTGTCTGAGAGTCTTTTGATCAGGCGTTCCAGCTCCATTTTCTTCTCTGTGGTGGCTTTGATGGTTGCTTCCAGCACCTTGCATGTGTCCTTGAGTTCAGCAATCAAAGCATCCTTGGACACAGCACCTGAAGCAGCAGCTTTCCCTGATGTCGAGACAATGTCTGGGACATGTGTCCCCTCAAACAGTTTGTAATGCAGGGACAGAGCAGATTCTCTCTTCTTCACAGAGTCAGTGTAGTTTAAAATATTGGGATGTTGACTCAACATAATGCCACACAATACAGTTGGGAAGGCAATGGGTAATTTGACAGCAAAGGATTCTGAATGCTTAACAGTTTGATCAAAGATATAGTTTCCAAAATTAAATTTGGACTTGGTTCCAACAGCATACAGAAATTTACCCAAACCTGTGGCAACAGTGGAAGTATGATTGGTGGGTACCCAGTTTGCAGCGCCAATCCTGTGCAGGATTGCATACTTCACACTTAGCTTCCCTGCAGAAAGCTTCCCTTTCTTTGGCCAATGCTGGACTTGTTTGGCAGTGATTTCCTTGGCAATTTGATGCTCAGAAACAGCAATATCCACCACTCCTTCAGTTGGTCTGCCCAGGTATTTGTTGATTACAGCAGGGGAGAATCTAACACATTTTCCTCTGACAAACACTTTCTGATACTCATCACTCTTTCTGTTTGTTATGTCAGAGGGAATGTTGACAATGAATTCCCTGACTAGACTTTCATAGCAATCTCCCAACTTGGTGACAGTTTTCAGCAGTCCAGCAGCCTTGATGAGGTCCATGATCTCCTTGCAATCCAAGGCATCTCTTCCCAGTTCTCTTTCTAAGGCAAGTCTGCGTTGATATACAAATTTCCACCTTTCAACATTGCCAATGGAGTGGAATGAGATGTTGTCCAATGGTGCATCAGGGACATTTCCAGGCACCTTTTTCCCTGATTTCTTGGCCCTCTTGATGTCGGGAACATCTAGTTCGACATCATCATCAGAATCAGATGAGGAAATTTCTTTCCTCTTCTTGGAAGGGATCGCAACTTTGCTCCATCTGGATGTGGTAGGTGTGATTGGAGTGCTCTTCTTCTGTGCCATAGTTTTAATTCGTCCAGACCTAGTAATGGGGGTTTTTCCCTTTCTGCTTTGTAATCTTTCTGCAATGTCAGGTGCCAACTTGTTGGCAATGGGTTCCTCATCAGATTCTACTTCTTCTAGGTCAATGAGGTCACCTGGAGCAGGTTCTGGTGCCCTTGGTGCAGGGGTCTCCTCTGTGGCTTGATCCTCTTCCTCTGTTGAGTCCTCTTTACTGGATGAAGAGAGGACTTCAGCATTTAGGGTGGAAGATGTTGGAACATCTTTATCAGCATCAGGGACAGAAACATTTGGGGTGGAAGATGTTGGAACATCTTCATCAGCATCAGGGACAAAAGCATTTTTCAAAATGCTACTCACAATACTGCGGATCTTCTTATCCATCTCCGGGTCTACTTCCCTAGGACTTGTTGCAAGGCTAGGGTTTTCAGAAATCTTCACTCCCTGTTGTCTTTTGGGGACCAGTTTCTCAGGAACAGGGGCTTGACCAGGAATCATTTGTATGGGTTGGATATGGAATTCAGGTTGTTCCTGGTTTGATGGTGCTTTGGTGGATGATGGAGATGATGGTACAGAGGGTGAACCAGGAGATGAAGTATCTTTTGGTGAGGTAGCCATGGAGAAGCAGAGCCTTTGGAGTGGTTTCGTAAATCTCTGAGAACTGTTGGGGAATGCTGATGAAACCGAGATTACCACGAAAATGTAAGTTTGAATGAGGAATGTAGAGGGACGTGTGAAGCAACGGTCGAATTTGTTTTGGCCCAGTAGAGAGCGCGCTATTAACGTTTGAGCACGTTCAGATAAAAGTAATTGCTATAAATCCTCTAGCAGACAAATGCCCAGCTTGCCCCTCAGTTTTTCAAACTGAGTTGCATCCAATGCCTTTGTGAAAATATCTGCTATTTGTTCCTCAGTGTCAACATGCTCCAGTGTGATAACTTTATCATCAACAAGATCTCTAATATAGTGATGTCTAATGTCAATGTGCTTGGTTCTGCTGTGTTGAACAGGATTTTTAGAAATATTAATAGCACTCATGTTGTCACAGTACAATGTCATGACATCTTGTTCGACATTGTACTCCTTCAGCATCTGCTTCATCCAAACTAGTTGTGAACAGCTGCTTCCTGCTGCAATATACTCTGCTTCTGCAGTAGATAGGGACACACAGTTCTGCTTCTTGCTGAACCATGAAATAAGATTGTTGCCTAGATAGAAACATCCACCAGAAGTGCTTTTTCTGTCATCTGCACTTCCAGCCCAATCAGCATCACAATACCCAACCAGCATTGAATCTGAACAATGACAGTACATAATCCCATAGTTACTGGTGCCATTTACATATTTCAGAATTCTCTTTACTTGATTCAAGTGACTTATCTTGGGATTGGCTTGATATCTTGCACAAACACCTACTGCAAAGGTGATGTCAGGTCTGCTTGCTGTTAAATATAGTAAGCTCCCAATCATGCTTTTGTACAGACTTTGATCAACACTGGTGCCAGCTTCATCTTTTGACAGCTTCAAGTGAGTAGGTGCAGGTGTTCTTTTATGGCTGGCATTTTCCATCCCAAACTTCTTGACAATGTTCTTTGCATACTTGCTTTGTGAGAGGAATATGGAGTCTTCCATCTGCTTCACTTGGAGTCCCAGAAAATAAGTCAGCTCTCCAACAAGACTCATCTCAAATTCAGATTGCATCTGTTGAACAAAATGTCGAAGCATCTCATTCGACATCCCTCCAAACACAATGTCATCAACATATATCTGTGCTATCATCAAGTTTTCAGCATCTTGTTTGACAAAGAGAGTCTTGTCAATTCCTCCCTTCCTATACCCTTGCTGAGTAAGGAACTCTGTTAGCCTTTCATACCAAGCTCTTGGAGCTTGCTTCAATCCATAGAGAGCCTTCTTGAGCCTGTATACATGATCTAGATGAGTTGGATCTACAAATCCCTTTGGCTGCTCCACATAGACTTCTTCATTCAGGTATCCATTCAGAAACGCGCTCTTCACATCCATCTGGTACAGCTTGAATTTGAGGATGCAAGCTACGCCAAGTAACAATCTGATGGACTCAAGTCTAGCAACAGGGGCGAAAGTTTCATCAAAGTCTACCCCTTCAATCTGAGTGTAGCCTTGAGCAACAAGTCTGGCCTTGTTTCTGGTAATAACACCTTCTTCATTGGTTTTGTTCTTGAAGATCCACTTGGTGCCAATCACATTAGTTCCCTCGGGTCTAGGAACTAGCTCCCAAACTTCATTCCTTTTGAATTGCTCCAATTCTTCTTGCATAGCATTGATCCAGAACTCATCAGTCAGTGCCTCTTTCACATTCTTGGGCTCAATTTTGGAGACAAAACATGAATTGGAGACAATCTCAATCTCCCTTGATCTTGTGGTGACTCCTCTGTTTGGGTCTCCTATAATCAGCTCCTTGGGGTGCATCTTCTGGATTCTAATGGAGGGTCTCTCGTCAGGTTGATTGATGTTTGGTTCATCTGTAGCAGAATCAGAGTTTTCTGCATTTTCTGCACTTTTAGCTGTACCTGCTACATTGTCTCCCGATGTTCTGACATCTTCTTCGACATCCTTCTTTCTTGCTGGAGTTAGATCATCAACAACCACATTGATGGATTCCATCACAGTTCTGGTTCTGGAATTGAATACTCTATATGCTCTGCTGTTTGTAGAGTATCCCAAGAATATTCCTGCATCACTCTTGGGATCCATCTTTCTCCTTTGCTCTCTATCTGCCAAAATGTAACATGGACTTCCAAAGATGTGGAAGTGCTTGACAGTTGGCTTCCTCCCTTTCCAGATTTCATACAGTGTGGTTGGAGTCCCTCTTCTAAGTGTGACTCTGTTGTGGATATAGCATGTTGTGTTCATGGCTTCAGCCCAAAGATTATAGGGAAGTTCTTTGGCATGAAGCATGACCCTAGCAGCTTCTTGCAAAGTCCTGTTTTTCCTTTCAACTATGCCATTTTGTTGTGGTGTAATGGCTGCAGAGAACTCATGAGTGATGCCTTCAGATGTGCAGAATTCAGTAAACTTGCTGTTTTCAAACTCTCTGCCATGGTCACTCCTAATTCTCTTGATAACACAGTCTTTTTCTCTTTGAAGTCTTAGACTCAACTCTTTGAATACTTCAAAGGTGTCTGATTTCTCTCTGATAAAGTTGACCCAGGTAAATCTGGAGAAATCATCCACAACAACATAGGCATACCTTTTTCCTCCAAGGCTTTCAACTTGCATAGGCCCCATCAAGTCCATGTGAAGTAGTTCCAGCACCCTGGAAGTGGTCTGATGTTGAAGCTTCTGGTGGGACATCTTGACTTGCTTTCCAATCTGACATTCACCACAGATTCTGCCTTCTTCTATTTTCAGATTGGGGATGCCTCTAACAGCACCTTTGTCAATGATTTTCTTCATGCCTCTCAAGTGCAGATGTCCAAATCTTTGATGCCATATTTTGACTTCATCTTCTTTGGAGGATAGACATGTGGAGGAGTAACTGGTTTCTTGAGGTGTTCATAGGTAACAGTTGTCCTTTGATCTGCTGCCCTTCATTAGAACTTCACTCTTCTCGTTTGTCACCAAGCATTCTGACTTTGTGAAGTTTACATTGAATCCTTCATCACACAACTGACTGATGCTGATCAAGTTTGCAGTCAGTCCCTTCACCAGCAGTACTTTGTTCAGACTAGGAAGTCCATCATGGACTAGCTTTCCCATTCCAGTGATCTTTCCTTTAGAGCCATCTCCAAATGTCACATAGCTAGTGGAGCAAGGTTCAATGTTCACCAGGAATTCTTTAACTCCTGTCATGTGTCTGGAACAGCCGCTATCTAGGTACCAATCTTCCTTAGCTGAAGCTCTAAGTGAGGTATGAACAACAAGACTAACAATCTTGTGTTTTGGAACCCACATCATCTTCCTTCCGCTGCTGCTACTTGGAGTTCCATGATGTGGATGGCCATGTAAATGATAGCATAAGGGCTTTATGTGACCATACTTGCCACAGTAGTGACACCTCCACTTCTTTCTTTTGCTCTTTTTCTGCTGCGTTCCATGATGTCGAGATCGATGTTGTGACATCGTGGCTCCAGTGTTGTTTTTGGCAGGAACAAATTCTGTCATGGTTATTCTGCCAGCAGATTTATGATTAAACCCAAGTCCTCTCTGGTTTCCAACATTCTTCCCAAGTTGTAGCACCTCATCAAGCATATCTGAGCCTTTATTCAGCATCTTTATTGATTTTGTCATGTTTTCCAGTTTAGAGTTCAGAAAACCAACTTCTCCTTTAAGCTCAGAGATCTCCTCTTCATGTGCCTCCTTCTCAGCCTCCAGATTTGCAATGACCTTCTTCAGTTGTGCTTCTTGCTGAAGAATCTTCTCACTTTTGATGCATAGTTCTCTATAGGATATAGCAAGCTCATCAAAAGTGATTTCACTATCTGTATCACTTGAATCTTCAGCAGATTCAAATCTCCCAGTGAGTGCATTCACATCTCTGTCAGAATCACTTTCTTGTTCACTCTCTGTATCATCAGACCGACATACAGAAAGTCCTTTCCTCTGCTTCTTGAGATGAGTGGGACATTCAGCTTTGATGTGTCCATAGCCTTCACACCCACGGCATTGAATTCCTTTGCTGTGACTGGGCTTTTCATCTGACCTTTTCTGGTATTCACTACCTTTCCTGATGTCGAAAGGGATGTTCCGGACATGTGGTTTCTGCCTCCTGTCCATTCTGTTCAGCACTTTGTTGAACTGTTTTCCAAGGAGCACAACTGCGTTAGTCAGCCCTTCATCAGTATCCAGGTCATACTCATCTTTTTCTCCTTCATCATTGGACACGAACGCCAGATTCTTGCTCTTCTTTTCAGTCCTATCCGAGAGTCTTAGCTCAAAGGTTTGAAGGGAACCAATGAGTTCATCTACTCTCATGTTGCAAATGTCTTGGGCCTCCTCTATTGCAGTGACTTTCATGTCAAATCTCTTAGGCAAGGATCTGAGGATCTTTCTCACCAGCTTTTCATCTGTCATCCTTTCTCCCAAGGCAGTGCAAGAATTGGCAATTTCAAGAATGTTCATGTGGAAGTCATGAATACATTCTTCCTCCTTCATCTTCAGATTTTCGAATTTTGTAGCCAATAGTTGCAATCTGGACATCTTCACTTTGGAGGTTCCTTCATGAGTGGTTTTCAGGATCTCCCATGCATCCTTGGCCACTGTGCATGTGTTGATCAGTCTGAAGATATTCTTGTCAACTCCATTGAATAGAGCATTCAAGGCTTTGGAGTTTCCAAGTGCCAATTCGTCTTCTTCTTTTGTCCAGTCTTCTTCTGGCTTCAATTCATTAGTGGGCTTTCCTTCTGTGTCCAGCATCTTGGGATGTTCCCAGCCTTTGATGACAGCTTTCCAGGTTCTGCTATCCAGTGATTTGAGGAAGGCCACCATCCTTGCTTTCCAGTATTCATAGTTGGTTCCATCCAGAATGGGTGGTCTGTTCACTGGTCCTCCTTCTTTCTCCATGTTCATCAGAATTTATCTCCCTAGATCTCACTCAGTGATTTAGAGTGCCTGCTCTGATACCAATTGAAATTCTGATACCAATGACAGATGTCGTACCGGATGTCACGACATCACGCTTCAGAACATGCAGATTATATTTGACAGTATGAACAGATTAAACAAGTAAATAACACAAGAGAATTGTTAACCCAGTTCGGTGCAACGTCACCTACATCTGGGGGCTACCAAGCCAGGGAGGAAATCCACTAAAATAGTGTTAGTTCGAAGATCTAACAGCCACTGTTTACAACCTTCTCACCTAACCACTACCCGTGCAACCTCTACCTAAGAGCCACTCTTAGATATGAGAACCCCTCTCACTCCCTCTCAATCACTCTCCCGTGTTTACAATTAAATCAAATACACACCAGAGATTGCTCTCTGAACAATAGAGATCAACTCTACACACTCAGGTCCAACACTTGATGTTAGGGTAACATCAAGGTGGCTCACAAAACACTCAAGTCCCAAAACTCACAAAATAACTCTTCAATCCCGGACTTGGTACAAAACTCGTGCAGCCTTCATGTTTATATAGCAGTGTGCGTATCTGGGCTGCAACAACTTGCGCTGGATAAGATCTATCATTCTCCTGAAAAATCTGCACTTAAAGATCTAAAAGATAAAGTTTGATCTTTTAGTTTTTATCTTTAATCTCTAATCCCTGAACGAACTATTCAAGTTTGTAATTCGAACTTTAATTATCTTTTAATTCGTTCCAAAAGATAGATCGTCTAATCTGTTGCTAACTGCACATTAATCTGTTAAAGATATAACAGATTTATGTGTCCAGTATTTTCGGGCCAGATGTCCTGGACATCGTATCCGACATCGTGGATCCTGCAGCTCTGTTAAAGATATAACAGATTTATGTGTCCAGTATTTTCGAGCCGGATGTCAGGACATCGTATCCGACATCGTGGATCCTGCAGCAACTCCAGCTTTCCTTCATTGTCTAAGTGCTTATGTTTTAACAAAATCTTAGCCAATCTTTTAAAACTCAGTAGAGCTAAGCACTAACAGTCTTTGTGCTTAATTTATGTTCATGCTTAATGATTAGTTTCGTTCATGATTAATGGACATGTGAGAGGGATTAATTGGTGTATGTGTTGCTTAATCACATAATAACAGCCTTAGGTTAATTTTCGCTTAGTAAATTAATTTCGGGTTGGATTAAGTGGTTGAACTGATTAGGGATAAATTCTCGTAACCTGGGATAAGAGACTTGCTTTCGAATCAAGGGGAAACAACATGCTTTAGTTCTGTTATTTTCTTATTCAAATTGTTTGCTGTTTAATTTACAAAAACAAACAAATCCCCCAATTTGTTACTGTTTTATTACTATTTGTTATGAACGTTTGGTTGATCATTGCTCATGGGAGACGACCTAGGATCACTTCCTAGATACTGCATTTTTAATGTTTATTTGATTCGGGTACGGCCTCGATCAGTTACCTATATCTGTGAATGGCTGCCGGTTTCATCCAAATATTGTTTGTCGGTTAGCTGAAGGGTATTGTGTATTCTGGTTTTTAATGTTTGAAAATCACAAGCGTTAGGTACTCAAATGGGTACTGGAGTGGAAGTTTGAACATAAACACCATTGTCGTTGTGAACAATGGATCCATTTGGAAAAATAAAACCTAAGGTCGAGTTCACAATTGTCTGACTGCTTGTTTCTCCCAAGAATGCCATACTTTGTTCTAAGAATTGGGATAGGAAAGAATGTGTGATTTTTTACAAGAAAGCCTGTGTCATATATATAGATGAGTTTCAGTATCATTGCTTCAATTTTTTAAAATAAATACATACGCATGCACATGGTTTCTGTCTGTGTTGTCAACTACACCAATGACGTGACATGCTTTATCTTGCAGCAAATCTAAATGTGTAGTCAAGTCTTCAAATGTCCTGTCACACTTTATGTTAACACGCATGCATTTCACAATGTATTGTCAACTTAGACAACGATTTATGATACATGCGTACTTTATTTTAGTTGTACCAATTAATTTTTTTCTTAACGCAAGAATTAAGTAATAATTTTTTTGTTAACGGAACAAATATACAAAGACAGATAACTCTAATGTGAGATTCAAATTCAAAACGATCAATCATTAAAAGGTACATGTTTAGTCATCTTTTATGTCAACATAGTCTCTTTTGAACATGGTGAAGCTCCTGTAATGCTGCATTCTACTAATATATGGAGTTGGTCACTGCTTCGCTTGAGGATGACAATTGCTAGACCATAACAATGATATAGGAGGTAAAGGACAATGGTCTTTTAAATAAACTTGTCGTACATGCAAAAAAAAATATTAACTCAATCGTACACAACTGATTGTAGCTTAAATATAAAAAAAAATATTTTATATCTAGAATGTACCTGAGCAAAATGATTGTCATAGACGTGACCGATACAAATTATGCGATGCACTGAAGACAAGGAAATAACGACATGCTTTGTTGTTGAGACAAGGATACAAGGATTACATTATACCTTGATGCAAAGACATATCCCATATCGGTTATATCCATCCACTTATCCATAGTCACCTGAATGAAAGAAATATAGACGTTGAAGTTAATTTTAAAGTTAAATCTTAAAAATCAAAAACATAAATTAAATACCTTGGTTAACCCATCAACAAGTAGTGACATCCTTAATTCCTCAAATTTGTCCGTGCCACCAAAGAGCTTGATATAGTCTTATGAGAATTTGCTAAGTTCTTTAACAGATGGTTGCAGACCATCGACCAAGAGTCTTCACCTATACCTAATAAACCGGCAATCGACCGATATCCAAAGTTTCCATCAGCTTTGACATCAACAATGTTATGAATGAAGTTGTGTATAAATAGCTGAAATTGATCCAACATAGGCATGATCCTTCTTGGATTGGGCTGCTCAGAAGATGATGCACTACGCCTCACTGACGAATTGTTATTTTGCATAGAATGAAAATCATATCCATACTCCTAGTAAGATGGATCACACTTTGTTGACCTTGGGTTTCTGTTCATTTGTTTCTTCGATGCACCTTTTGTGTTAACCTTTGATGGAGGAGGACACATCGAATTTTGATCATGGTATGCAATTTCCCAAAGTTTAGTCTTCAGAGTAAACTTACCACAAACATCAAGTTCTTCAAATCTTTTGGATATTATTTCCATTTCTTCCTTGATGCTCACTTTGGGCTCAGGTAATCCTTGGTCTGAAAAACTGAGTCTCCTCCAGAACATATGGATTGAATCCAGTGGGATGCAACCAACAACATATTTCGATAGCTCACAAGCACAATGAAGATCGTGCGTGCTTCTCATGACACAACCACAAGTGGAAGGATTCTTGCCAGCATAGTGAACACGCTCAAATTCAGTAGCAATCTGATTTAAAGCATACCTTGAAACCATTCCAAGAAGTCTCTTGTATAAGGTTTTTTTGAAGACATGTCCAACGACATGTGTACTTGTTTCAAATGATGCTTTAATTTCCGTGTACTGTAGCGTCATCATGTTGTTCATGGCATCCCAGACACTACATAAGTCTCCAAGGATATTCTATAACACTCTTTTTAAAGCCCAGTGAACAGATTCAACCCTACATTTCAAATACACAAATAACAATAAACATATACAACAATAAAATTCCATCAATTCATCAACTTTAATAGAAATAATTGAACAATTTCATACCTATTTGTTGTTGTGTTTCCTAAGTGTATCACCTTATTCATCCAGGCGATAACAAATTTTTCCTTGTGTAGGGATTATTCATGTTTCCTTGACATAGTCAACAAACATTGGCCAAGGTGAACAAACCATTTCATGTGGAAGCAAAGCTACCATGATGATTCACCAAGATGTTTTGATGATGCCAAAGCTCAAAGAGTTGTTTCAAGATTAAAGAATCAAGCATTCAATATTCCACTCAAAGATTCAAGAATCAAATGAAGAAATCAAGAAACATCAAGCCAAGTTAAAGTAGGTAGTAAAAAGTATTTTTCAAAAAAACATCAAATAGCACACTTTTTGTTTTAAAAAGAATTTTTTGAAATCTTTTAAGTTACCAGAGTTTTTACTCTCTGGTAATCGATTACCATTTGGTAGTAATTGATTACCAGTGACCAGGATGATTTTCAAACTAGTTTCAGTGCTTTGCAACATTCCAAAATGATTTTCAAATAATGTAATCGATTACACTATATTAGTAATCGATTACAAGTGAATCTGAACGTTGGAATTCAAATCCAATTGTGAAGAGTCACAACTTTTCATAAAATACATTGTGTAATCGATTACACCATTATGGTAATCAATTACGAGTGAATGTTTTTGAAGAAAAAGTTAAGAGTTATAACTCTTAACATGGTTTTCTCAAAAGGTATCAAGGTTCTATAAATATAAGACCTTGACACGCATTTTAAATATACAATAACACAGAAAAATACATATGATTACACAAAACTTTCCACTGTTTTTCTCTTGCAAAACCTTTGTCAAATTTATTCTAAGTTTTTGTTCAATCTTTCCTTGAAGAAAGGAAAATTCTACAAAAACAAAAACTGTGTTATCCTTCTGTTTTTCTCTTCTTCTTCTTTCCTTCTCCTTCTTACCAAAAGAATTCAAAGAACTAACCGTCTGAAAATTCTTTTGATTCTCCAAACAAAGAATTTAAAGAACTAACCGTCTGAGAATTCTTTGCCCAAACACTGAATTCAAAGAACTAACCGTCTAAGAATTCTATGTAAGAAGCGGGTAGCTTCTCGGTTGTAATAGTGAACACAAGGGAGGGTACATCCTTTGTGGTTCGCTTCAAGTAGAGGATACATCTACTTAGTTGTTCAAAGAGAACAAGGGAGGGTACATCCTTTGTCGCTTTTTACTTGTAAAGGATTTTTACAAGGAAAGGAAATCTCAAGAGTTTGCTTGAGGACTGGATATAGGCACAGGTCGTTGCTGAACCAGTATAAAACTTGTGTTTGCTTTCTTCTTCCCTACGCTCTTTACTTTTTTGTTGTGCACTTTTTATTTTTGCTTTACTTTTGTCTAAGTTATTGTTTCTGTTCTTTACTTTCTCATAACTTAGTAGTAAAACCTAATTGAATCTAGTAACATTAAGAAGGATAAAATTTTAATTAGTCAAGACACGTTCATAATTAATTCAACCCCCCCTTCTTAATTATTCCAAGGCCACTTGTTCCAACATTTCAAACTTCTTCAGGCATTCATCAAACTGCTGCTCTGAAGGACAATCGACAAGAGTTCCCCAGGCATCCATGACATACTCCCAAGCATTTCTTTGACCAATTAATGATTTACATTTGGCCTTCACATTCTTGTTTATGTGAAACATTCACAACAAATTTGTACACTCAGGAAATACAGTTTTCACTGCATTCATCAATGATAGGTCTTTGTCAGTCACAATAACTCCTGGGAGGACATCACGTCTTAAAAATATACCTCGGAACCGTTCTAAAGCCCAAACCACATTATTAAGACGTTCACCCTCCAAATATGCAAAACCGGCAGAGAATGTCATCCCAGGTTGTGTCACCCCAACAAAATCGAGCAGTAGGAGTCTGTACCTGTTTATTTTGTAGGTACTATCTATCAAAAACACCAAATTACATGCATTGACTAACTTCACTACATCAGGGTGACACCAAAAAATATCACGAACCACGTCTTCATCCTTTAATTTGTGCCAATGAATATACTGGTCCCGTTCAAGAAGCTTCATTAGATGTTGCATTTCAGTATCACTTCCTCTTCTGGAAGAACGGTATGCACTTCTTTCATTGTATATTTGTTTGATGGTCATACAACTATTGCCATTGTGCTCCTTCAGAGTTAGCAGAATGTTTCTTGGTTTCACCATTGACTTCGTCATATCAACAATAAGTGTCTTTTCAGCTTTAGTCAATCACCCAACATATGGATGTCCAACTAATGACTTGACCAATTCATGATTATGAATCCCATACATCAACTTCATCATCCAGCCTTGTCCTCCATCCACTAGCTTGCCACGAAGCTTGAAGGGACACCCACATTTCCTAGTCCCAGTATCTCTTCTAACAAATTCTTTCTTTCTACACCTATACTCGTCACTCCTTTCACAACCAATTAACACAAACGAAGTCCTTCCTCTACTACTAGTGTTTGTGTCAAACCTTATAATGACCGCCACAAATCCGTTTTCATGAGCAATGGATCGAGCCCACCGCAATACATCATCTCAGCTGTCAAACACCTACAAAGCAATCCAGACAATTTCAATTTTCTATAACACATTCATTTTATTAAATCACTCACTATCATGAACATTATTACTTGAGAAGTATTGAACACATTCGAACAATCAACATGTGGTTCATTCACACCATATTCTTCTTCATTTTGATAATCCATATTAACTTCTTCAGACATTATACTGTCATACATCCATTGATCTTCATCCATCTTAACAATAAATCATAAATTTCAACACAGAGTATAAACAATTAAAATGCAAAATGACAATACAAACAAAGTAATAATTATAAAAAAATTTAAACTTAAATAAAGGATAAAATTTCAAAATCCGTATAAGCTTATGAATCAAGTTGATCCGCAAGGCTTCTACGGATCAAGTTGATCCGTAAGCCTTTTACGAATCAACTTGATTCGTAAAATCCTTGCGGATCAACTTGATCCGTAAGTCTTTTACGGATCAACTTGATTCGTAAAAATGCTTACGGATCAAGTTGATCCGCAAGGCTTTTACGGATCAACTTGATCCGTAAAAGGCTTACGGATCAAGTTGATTCGCAAGGTTTATGGATCAACTTGATCTGTATGCTTCAAATGAACATACAGATCAACTTGATTTGTATCAACCGTGCGGATCAACTTGATCTGTATGATTTACGGACCACCCTCTCACACACACCCAATGTACCTCGAATGTCACCGCCGACGAACCAACCACCGCAAGAATGAACACCGACACCTTCTCCTTCACCTTCACCGAAGCTAACCAATCGCAAGAAAATGAAGAAAAAACGGCGAAGCACTGTGCACCAAAGAGAGAAAATGAAGAGGAAGCACTGCACAAACGTTTTTGCCCCCAAAAAATAGCTTTTAAAGGAAGAAGACAGCAGAGGGCAGTTTTGCCATTTTTAAAAAATGTTGGGTGCACCAACAATAATGTTGGGTGCACCTAGCAACAGCCCACTCTTTATCATTTGGGTTTGTACTTGGGGCTTGGGCTGGTCTGCGTTTGTTGGGGAAAATTTCCTCTTTAGGTTTCACTATTTGCATTGCCCAAATTATTAAATACACTCCTTCCCAATTCCTTTTGTTATTGGTCTTGCCTAATTTATTTTGTTAATAGGGATAGCCTTCCTTGCTAATGGTGGGGTTCCTGAATTCCAACCGTTTTGTTATTTGGTTGTTCCTTCCCCAACCTTAAATGCCCTCTTCTTAAGAGGGGACTATCCTGAATAGTCTTTTGTTACATTTTTACATATAAAAAAAAACTCATTCCCACTTTTTAGTGTATAAAATAAAATTATAAATTTACTTATTGTGTAACTTTTTTACAGCAATTATATGTATAATTTATTTTAAAATATTATATTTACATTGGTTATATATATTTGATGTTAAAAAAACTTTATATTTATATCATATATGCATATAAAATATAAAAAATCTTAACAACTGAATTTTACTATGGGTAAAAAATAAGACATTTTAATTTTATGAAGATGAAAAATATATTTTATTCTTATTGAAATAATCTAATTTTCTAATATATCCCAAACACGCCATTAAACTTGCTATGATTTACAATTTTTTCTTCAATATATTCATTTTTAATTCATTTATGGCTTTGGTATTAAATTTTTAGTATTTTTTTGTTTTCATAAAATTAAAATGTGTCATTTTTTTCTTAAAACAAGATTCAATTATATTCAAACCTACAATTATGATTTTTTTATATTAATTATATGCATAACCTATGCAATAAATTTTATATTTACATCAGTTATATGCATAATCGATATAAAAAATATTATATTTACATAAGTTATATACATATCCAATATAAAAAACTATAATCGTAAGGTTGGATATAACCAAACTTTCCTCCATGCAAACACACTGACACATTTAAATTTTATGAAAATGAAAAATGTATTAAAAATTTTACAATTACCAACAGAAAATATATATTTCTAATATTAATAGAACCAAAAAATATTTTAACCTAAAAAAGTAAAAAAGAAAGAAAGAAAAAACATTCTATATTTTTAGTAATATAAAACCACTTGAGAATGCATAGCGATCTGATCCATTTTAGTGACTATGTTGTGTTGGATACCTACCCATTAAGTGTTAATAGTGGGTCCAGAATTTGCACTTTTTCCCCTCTTGTGGGGAGAATAGGATTTGAATAAGATTTTGCTTTTGAAAGGGAGGGAGGATCCATTCCTTCTTGCTCCTCACGTTAGGTAGGGGCAAACCAACCAAAATGTCTAGAGCCATCACAGTTCATGTCTCCATGTCACGTCCTTATTCAAAGAGAGTATTTAATTAACTGTAAAAATTATTACTAAAGGGAGTGACATTTATAATTTACGAGGATTGGAATTAATTAAAAATCTAATGGATCAAAATTATATGAAATTATGTTTATAAGGATTAAAATATATTTAACTCAAAAAAATATAAAATAAATGTAGAAAAAAATTAATACTTATATATACCGACAATATAAAATAATTTTGCAATATCATCTAATCATAAATTATGATTTGAATTATATATTTTAAAAATTAATAAATTTAATATATATAATGAATTGTGATTAAATGTATAATTTTTTTAACTGTTAATATATAATTTTTTTTCACCTCGAAATGAGCGAAGAAGAAAGATGACAAGCCATCATTCATTGTTATTTCTAATAATAATGATATTTTTGGTATAAAGTGCATGTTTGTGTATAAAAGAAAAGCTAAGGGATTAGAATTGTGTATATAAGTTAAGGGCTTGAGGTTTAGTCCATTTAGCTGACGCGTACTGACCAGAATTAGTGCATGATTAGTTTAGTTTAGTTTATTTTTGCTGAATATTAATTTAGTTTATGTGGGAGAAATAGTTGCTTAATTTTACCAACTTATGAAGAGATCGAGCTTTAAAAAATTATTTTCCCCTAAAAGTAATCTATCCCCAAACAATTAGTTAACGGTCATCTAAATATGGGTTTATAAGTCTTGCCTATTTAATTCACATATATGTTATATAGATTGTGCACCCATGTAGCCTAACACGAATAATTTTGAAAATATCACTTTACTTTTAACCTAAGAGGCTAACCTTTCTTGACAAGGGTTTTAGCAAGGAGTATGTTGAGATGATAACCAAAAGCATGACCCATAAGACGCTACAAATTTCATGTTGACTTTGATATAACAAAACAAGTAAATGTCCCTCAATAATAGCACTCATGTGATAGATAATGGAGTAAGGACCCGTGCCCCACAAAATTTATTGATTGCTTATACTGTATTTAATTATTTTTTCCATTATTATACTTTAAACATTATTTTCATCGTGTGAGTTGATGAATAAATTCTAAAACAAAATTTTAAAAATCATATATTTCTGATTTCTCCTTGTATTGTTCTCATCGTTTCAAATTCTTCGTCAATGCCATGCAATTAGTGCAAGAAAACAGAGTTTTTGTCAATAATGACAAAGGTACGATAGTTTGGCAGCTGAGCTCTTTGACTCTTTATTATTCTGACCAGAAACTATCGGAATTACATTATCTTTTGTAAATTTTTTAACTAATTTTAAATGGTATAAAATAAAAAATAATTATACAAATTCATATAAAAATAATTCAATTTAAAATTAATTTAATTAGATGTGAAACTACTTAAAAACAAACTATGATTAAGTCCAAAAAAAACTTGACATGCTTATTCACCTTGAAGAAACAAATGATCCTTGCAGTAAAGAAAAAATATCCCTAGTACCTATATGTTGTGCAGTAACTATCAGTAAGTTTTCCTCTTAAAAAAAATTATTAGTAAGTTTTAGGTTTAATTGTAGCTCTATAGTTTTGATTCCTCAATTTTTCTCAAAAAAATCGATTATGTTTATTTTTAAAATTAAGTAAACTTGATCTTCCGTTATTTTTCTTCTATTTGAAATCTTTAAATTTGTATTTTCTATCTAAACTAATATTTGAGAATTTATGATGTTTTTAGGATATGAAATGATTTTACAAGATATAAATTTAGCAAAATTTTGATAATATAAAGAAAAATTAAGTTATGCACCAACAACGGTCAATAAATTAAAAATTATCATTGATATGATTTTTATGATATTTGTTATAAAAGTTAATAAATTTATCATATATAATATTTATGATTAAACAAGAGTATAAAATGACTATTAAATTTTGAAATAAATTTGAAGATTTAAAATAGGAATTTGATTGAGACCAACTCTTTGGTCTACGAAGCCATTACAATAATATCAAGATCAGACACATCTCATATGAAATTAAAAACTTATTTAGTAGTTATGATATGATAGATCGAAGAGGATATGGGAGTAAAATATGATATAATATGAGTAAAATAAATTTTATTTCAATATTTGGTATACACGAAATAACAAATCAGATATGAGTAAAATAAATTGAAATACTTTTTTTTGTTTTTATAATTTAATATTTTTTTATTTTTGTCTATATTAATCATTATAAAATATGTTTATTTTTTATTTTTAAAACATTTTAAATATCTAATAATATTTTTTAAAACTCATAATAAACATAAAAGTATTACATTTTCATGTATACATTACCAGAAATACACTTTTAATCTGTAAAACAGACAAACTCTTAAACAATTACGCGTGTTAAATCAAATACACATAATTCTCTAACACATGTAGTGGGGCAATTTAACAGCTGAGAACATTTCCAAGTGCATATTCAACTCACAATAGCAATTGCTATCATTTTCTCAAATCTGAGTGTGCTGCATTATATTAATATCCGAACTACTGCTTGGAAATGAAGCGACAGTTGATGATAATTGATAACCAATGGGCAACAAGTGGCAATCACTGAGTTAGACTTAGTGGGGAGAGCACGACTACAAATTACAAAATTAAAAAAAAGAAAAATAAAATACCCTAAGAAACTGTTTATGTAGATAAGGCATTTTTTGTTTTTTGGCAATTTAAAAATCATACAATGCCCACTCAATCGACAATGAGAAGACATGTGAGATCCAACCCCACCATCACCAAAAGTATAATCTTTTTCGTGAATTCTCCAAAAGGATCTTCCATTTCATGCTATTTACAAATTCATGCCACTTGCTATTAGATATTTTTTTTTCGCTTTTGGCTATATCAACAAACTATAGGGTAAGTGTTCGCGCGTGGGGGCTTGAAGTGAACTTTCTCCGAACACCATTAGTCAATTCTATCCAGTTATGAGTTTGACTATGTTCTAATCCATAAAACGGTTAAAAAAAAGTAAATAAAGATTAATCCAATTAATAGATATCAAATTTATATATTATAAGGACGTGAGCTTTGAATAACACTACTGATGCAAGATTTTGTGGTTGATGATTTGTATGTATACTTATAAGTCTTCAATAAATCTCAGATATATTTTGATTTTGATGAATTTTTAAGATTCAAGTGACGGTACAAATATGTATAATTTTTTGATTAAATTATATTTTTAATCTCTTATTTATTTAAAATAATTGATGATATTGTATTAGTTGATCAAGAAATAAAAATATAATTTATCAAATTATACATAATTATTTATTAGATTCGTCGATAATATAGCAAATAACTGACGATCAAAATCACTACAACTAAATCATCATCCATTAACGCCATTAGCTGATAATAGAGAAACTCACAAAACATAAAAAGTTCACATAGTTCGACCAATCAAAATTTTGACTAAGGAATAAATGCAAATTTTTAAAAAAGTTTAGAAAACAAAAAGATAATAAACAATGAAATATAATTTTTCCCTAGTTTTTTATCTATTTTTTTTAATTTTCATCTTAAGTAAATAAAGTCTAAAAGAAATACGTAGCTATTAATTTTAACCTTTGTACTTGAAATATTTTTAAACAAACTCGATGGTGTTCCACTAGGTTAAAAGTCTAATGAAATAGCTGATTCAATCTGATTTTTTCTACTATTATGGCAGTAAAAACAAAAAACCACACTTTTTAACAGATTTTTTTTACAGCTTTAAAGTTTAAACAGCTTCTAAATAAATGTTGAAATATTATGCATTTAAGACCTACAAAATATCTAATTCTTATTAAATAGAAAATTTTAGTCCAAAGGATCACAAAATGATAGTATTAAAGTTTGTGCTTTCCTATTTAATCAATTTGATAACTATTCTAATATAAATAGACAAAATTTGATAGTCCATCAAATTATCACATGTAATATAAGTAGATAAATAGTCCGTCAAATTGTCACATGTAATATAAATAGATAAATTTTGATCATAGTAACATAAAAATAATAAGTAAATCATTCTTTCACACTCTAATATTTTAACGTATAATAATTTTATTGTTATATGATAAATTTTTTATATTTCTTAATAAGAAATCAGCCTTTAAACTAAAGGGGTTAGGGTCATAATTATATTAATGCCTGATCTAAACCTAAAAAAGACTATTGACTAATAAAAGACCTAACCTTAGGCTATAAAATACAAAATGGTTAGACAAGATTTAGATAGGGTTCGATACGATCCATCTACACCCCGTAGATATAAGATAGTCCAATCTACGTTAATTAAAGTAGGCAACAGGTAATAATAAATGCATAATTATAGGCATATTACTATATAAATAAAATAATAATTTGGCTGTGGGGGTACGAAACCAAGCAAGTACCAACAAATCCATGGATGCCTCGCCGCCGAACTCTGAGAAAACTAAAACAAAAATAAAAAAATAATAAAAAGAGATAGTAAAAAAGGTAGCAAGTAAGAAGCAAACACATGCTACCATAACACCATTTGTCCACCTCACCCATCATGTGATGCACTTTTTAGCCAAAGTTCAACCTTCCAATGACCATATATTAATTAATTAATTATTAGTATATAAAAAATTGCAAACAATATCATTGTACAATCACAGGAACACAGATAGATTGAGAAAGTGCACGCAATAGAAACATTTGATAATATTTTTCTAATGGGAAGGAGAAGAAAAAGGGAAAGCCCAACCTTTTCCTTTCACTATGAAAAGGACATGGCCCCACTTGCATTATATTTTTTCCCCCTTTTGTTTGCACTTTTTATCACCTTTGTTTATGTCACATTACCTACACACACCATTTGCATTATTCTTCTCTTCTTTTCTTTTCATATCTGATCTACATTTATCTATATTCTCTTCTCTTCTCTCTCAACCTTCTCAACAGTCTTATTAGCAGAGAGCACAAGAGAGGACAGGGAAAACAGAAAAAAAAAGTAAGAGAGAGAAAGAGAAATCTGGGTGATTTCTGTTGTTCTCTTGAAAGAGTTCAGCTGCTTCTACTATTTCTACTTCTAGGGCTTTCTTTGTTTTGCTTTGCTTAAAAGTTTTGCATAAAAATAAATAAATATTTTTCTTTTTCTTCTTCTTCTGAAAAAGCAAATCCCTTTTGCTTACCGATCTTGTTCTCATTGTCTTCCTTGCCGTGAGGTAATTTTCTTGCCTCGTACTTTCTCATCTTCTTGTGAAAACCCATGGTTTTGTTTTCTGTATTTTTTTGGTTAATTTTTGTATTTGTTTTTTTAAAGCTTATGTTTTTCTGGGGGATTAAGGCAAAGAAAAGTTGAGAATTTTAAGAAACTGGTAATTATTCTGGTATGTTGGGATTGAATTAGATTTTTTTAGATGTCTTATTTGCTCTCTCTCTCTCTCTCTCTCTCTCTCTTGGTTTTTGTTTATGTGGGTATATGATTCTGTGTTAGTTTAGTGGTGTTTCTGAATTTTTGGTTATTCAGCCATAACTTTTTGTTCTTTGAATTTGGGTGTTGTTGTTGTTGTTTTGTTGATGATGGAAATGCCCGTGTTTATTGATTAAATGAAATGGTAATTTTTCTATGTAAATTTCTTTTAGTATATGGATTATGTACTAATTTTCAATTTCAACTCTGAAGTCCCTCTGGTATTTCTTCTTGTAATTATTATTAGGTGATGCTGTCTCAATTATAATTTTTATTCTTATTTTGAAAGAATCACTTGCTATCATATATAATTTCGTGCTGATGTGGAAATATTTTTTTGAATTTGTTAGATTTTTTTTTTGTAGAATTTATTTTCCCTTTCTATCTCTTGAAATCCTAAATATACATTAGATATGGAGGCATACATACATGCTTTCATTGCTTTGAACTTTTTCTTAATTTGTTGGTGTTGCTTGCAAGTTTTCATAAGATTGGTCCCATAAATGTCTTGCCATTTTAGTTTGTTTTTCTCCCCTTTTAATCTCTTTATATCACTATGTATCTGTTCTCAGTAAAATGTTAATTTTTTTTTTGTTTCTCGGTAGCTGCTGAATTTACGGTATTAAAATCCTGTTTTCTTTGTCACATTGTCTGATGGCTTCTATGTTATATGGCAGAATTCGGCTTCTGCATCTTCAGATAAGAAGGGGGAACTTCTCTATTTTTTGCGGCATATCGTGGTTTGTAAAGACTGTTTCTAGGTGGAGATTCATTAATTGACACTAAGGTGCAAGAGAAAAGTGAGTCTAAAGATGGGTTATATATGTGATTTTTGTGGAGACCAGAGATCCATGGTGTACTGCCGCTCTGACGCTGCATGCTTATGTTTGTCTTGTGATCGGAATGTTCATTCTGCTAATGCCCTTTCTAAGCGTCATTCACGCACCCTTTTATGCGAGAGATGCAATTCACAACCTGCCTTTGTAAGGTGTGTTGAAGAGAAGATTTCACTTTGTCAGAATTGCGACTGGTTGGGTCATGGCACCTCTACATCTTCTTCAACACATAAGAGACAAGCAATCAATTGCTACTCTGGCTGCCCTTCAGCGGCAGAACTGTCTTCGATATGGTCATTTGTGTTAGAAATCGCTGCCATAAGTGAGTCTACATGTGAGCAAGAACTAGGCTTAATGAGTATTAATGAGAACAAGTGTGTTGGTGTTCCTCCGGAAGACCAGAATGTGTCTGGTTCAGATGAAGTTACCGATCTACCTGCTTTGAACAAGTCTTTGGTTGGTGCATCTTTGATGCCTGAATCAAGCTCCGAACCTTGTATTCTGGACCAGCCAGCTGGACCTACCAATGAATGTCTGCCAAAGGTATAGTTGGATGTCATAATCACTGTCATCAAGAATAACATCACCGACACTAGGTGTAATGGACTTTCTAACAACTGCATAGGAATGAAATTATAAGTTTGCTAGGGATGAGTGCTTTGCCTCAATTTGTTTGATGGCTTTAAAACTTTGTTTCCATATAGAAGCCTCAGAGTAATGGCAAAATTATTCACTGAATCATATAATTCTTTTGGTTCAATTCTCAAGTTCTGTGGTTGTTTCATTTTCTATATGCTGGATTTAAAGCTACTTGCTTTGGTTACTTTATTGTTTCTTGGTTTAAGGTATGTTTTGGTTTTGCAAAAATAATAGTTTTCCTTATTTATTGGTAGCTTGAACTGAGAACAGAAGCGGGCATATTTATGTGAATTTTCCAACGTTTGTCTTTTTTACTGAAATGATTTAACAAAATTTTAATGTTCTACATTAAAATTCTCATAATTTCATCATATTATTTACATTGCTAATTGCTAATATCTCATTTTCAATCTGCAGTTATACTGTCCTGCTACAAAATGCCCTGCCTTATCTGAAGATGATAATCTGTATGATGATTTCAACATGGATGAAGTGGATCTAGATCTTGAGAACTATGAAGAACTTTTTGGTATGGCCCTCAGTCATTCTGAGGAGCTTTTTGAAAATGGTGGAATTGATAGCTTGTTTGGGACAAAAGGCATGTCTGCTGGAGATTCCAATTGTCAGGAAGCTATTGCTGCTGAGGTGCTAAACTCTAGCTATCTTTTGTCTGTGATAATCATGGCTTTTTTTACTAATGGAGCATCACATGTTATGTTCTGTATACTTCATAGATGATGTTCTTGTGTATTCACAAATGTGCATTTGTTTTCTCCTTGATAATCTGGTTTTTCTGAATATTTTAACTATTATCATAGATATTTAGAAATAGGGCCTACGCTCAGCTTCAGTCTCAACTGGGATTTTGAGGCAAGTTGCATTATAAGTGTGCTCCATTGTGATTTTAACTAGCTCCGCACTATTAGATCAATAATTTATGGGCGTGTTTGATTCTATTTTTGTTTTTATGTTCTTTAAAATTCTACTGCACTCTCTCAAGTTAGTAGTTAGCACACTGTCAGTTTGTAAAGGTAGTTATTGACAGCTGTCATATCTAACTAAGTGTTTCCTAACTAACTGTATTGCAACTAACTTCACAACTCTATAAACAGAGTGTTGTAACTCAGGATTCAATTACCT
The DNA here is from genome assembly GCF_000004515.6 of Glycine max. Lineage (NCBI taxonomy): Eukaryota > Viridiplantae > Streptophyta > Magnoliopsida > Fabales > Fabaceae > Glycine > Glycine max. The sequence continues at coordinate 18,602,734 of NC_038256.2, forward strand.
CAATAATATTTTCTCATTCCTTTTATCTTCCTTCTTTTCTCCTTTTTCTATGATCTGAAGAGAGTTCTTATATGATCTATTAGTTTTCTAATATGGTATCTAGAGCTTGGTGAGATCTTCAATGGCTGCAAACAGCACCATGCTCCTTTCCACATCTTCTTTTTCCAATTCCATATCACATAAACTTGATGATTCAAGCTTTCTTCTATGGCGTCAACAAGTTGAGCCTGTTATCAAATCACACAAACTTCAACGATTCGTTGCTAATCCTCAGATTCCGCTTTAATTTCTCTCTGAGGAAGATCGTGAAGTTGGATGTGAAAATCCAGCTTACGAAGCATGGGAACAACAAGATCAGGCTTTATTAACCTGGCTTCAATCCACTCTTTCTACACCAATTCTTTCTCATGTAATGATGTAATCAGTTGAAATCATTCCTATGAAGTCTAGGAGTGCATTCATGATTACTTCTACAAGCAGACAATCGCCACGGCGCGTCAGTTGCGCACTCAACTTCGAGCAACGAAACTTGGAAGCTAGTTGATGTGAGAGTTTGTCTCACATCAAAGCACTCACTGATGCTCTTGCTTCAGTAGGAAGCCCTATAATGATTCAAGAGCACGTGGATTCAATTCTTGAAGGTCTTACTCCAGATTATCACCTGATAATTGAGAGCAAGTTTGAACGTTCCAATCGCGCAAGTTGAAGCGCTTCTTCTAGCTCATGAGTCTCATCTGAATAATTTCACTAATCAGGTAGCCTCACCTTCGATTAATTACACTCATGCGCAACTCAGTGAATTTGCATTCTGAAAATTACACTGTGCCAAACAAGTCAAGTTCTCAATCAGATCCTGAAAGTTTTTCTGGTTTTCGCGGTGGTTCTGCGCGCAGTGGCTATAATAAGGGTGGCAGCAGCAACGGTCGTTGTGGTGGTGGCAGTAGTGGCCGTGGTCGCACTGGTGCAGGTTGATTTGCCAATTTCCAATGCCAAGTCTGCTTTAAATTTGGTTATGCTGCAGCTGTTTGTCACTATCGCTATGATCAATATTATCAACCAAATTCTGCCCTATCTCTACATGATCCTATGAGTGCTGATTATTCCTCACACACCTCATCTCAGAGGAATGACACTCAGCATAATGGCAATTTTGGTCAGACTTGTAGTGAACCTCGTCCCTCTAATGTTTATACCAACAATACTTACAAATCTGGAAATACCAGCATGGCAAACCCTAGTGCCAATGCTATGCTGACCAATGCACAGCCTCAGTCCAACTCTACAAACTGAATTCCTGATTCTGGTGCCTCGTTTCATGTCACTGGTGAGTCACAGAACATTCAACAGCTAGAGCCCTCTGAAGGACCAGAACAGATTTTCATAGGAAACGGCCAAGGTCTGAAAATTCACTCTTCTGGTTCTTCCATTTTTACATCACCTTATAATTCTTCTGTCTCTTTATCTCTCAATCATCTCCTGCATGTTCCCACCATAACAAAGAACCTTATATCTGTCAGTAAATTTGCAAAAGATAATTTAGTGTTCTTTGAATTTCATGCTAATTGCTGTGCTGTCAAATCTCAGGTTACCAATGAAGTGTTACTTCAAGGTACTGTTGGTCCTGATGGTTCATACACTTTTCCCAACATCCAGTTTCATTCATCTTCAACTGGTGTTGCTTCATACTGCTTGTCTACTGCTGTCAATTCTGTTAATCCTGCCACTTCTAAAGTCAATTACCCTTTAGATACTTGTAATAAGATTGACAATTCCCTTGTAACTCCATGTAATGGGTCCAATAGTGTTTGGCATGACAGACTTGGTCATCCAAATAGTCATGTTTTACAGCTTGTTCTCAAACATTGTTTTCTTTGTCAGCAAAAGTATGCATGTATTATATAATTATATATATAAAACAGTACAAGTAGTACTAGATTCTGTACATCCCAGCGTGCAAGTCATCCCAGTGTTCTCAAACATTGTAATATTCCCACCATTAATAAAAATTTGCTTGAATTTTGTTCAGCTTGTGCTGTTGGAAAATCTCATAGACTTCCCTCTTCCCTTTCTAATTTGGTTCATTCCTTTCCTTTGGAATTAATATATAGTGATCTTTGGGGTCCTTCTCGTGTTCCTTCCACCAATGGTTACCTATACTATATTACTTTTGTTGATTCCTTTTCTAAGTTTACTTGGATCTTTCTTCTTAAAACCAAAGCTGAAACTTTTGCAGTATTCAAAAGATTTAAAGCTATGGCTGAGTTACAATTTAACAAATCAAAATTTTGCAAACAGATTTGGGGGGGGGGGGGGATGTCATCCATTATCACAGAATCATTTTGTCCCCACATCCATCATCAAAATGGGGTGGTTGAAAGAAAACATCAACATGTGGTTGAACTCGGTCTTACTCCATGCTTCCTTACCTTTAAAGTTTTGGGACTTTGCCTTTCTTACTGCTGTTTACCTCAAACAGATTACCCACAGCCTCTCTTAATTTCTCTGTACCCTATCATGTTCTCTTCAAGCAATTTCCTGATTACAAGTTTTTAAAAACTTTTGGCTGTTCTTGTTTTCCATTGCTTAGACCCTATAACACTCATAAATTGGACTTTAGGTCTCATGAATGTCTTTTCTTAGGCTATTCTACCTCACATAAAGGTTACAGGTGTCTTTCTCCTAGTGGCAGATTATTCGTGTCTAAAGATGTTCTATTTAATGAGTCTAAATATCCATATTCATTATAGTGAATTAAGAAAATAATAAAATGAAGTTACTCAAAGTCTTGAACAATTTCATTATAACTGATTTACACTCTTCGATAAATTTTAACTGGAGTGGTGATGGTAATAATGGAGTGAGATGAATTGTAAAATGAATAGAAAAAGATCTCTTCTGCCTTTGCATGAGAAATTCTCCGGTGCATTTGAGTAATATTATGCTATGCTTACCTTGTAATTATGCTTTTTAGATAGTGATTAGGCTATAGAATAGAAACTAATTACCCCCTCAATGTCATTTGTTAGCTTCTAATTACCCCCTTGGTTACTCCATTCATTGATTATAATCAAGCTATAAATCAAGTATGCAGCCCACTGCCTCCATACAAAATTTCTCTTAACAATTATCTTTCAACACACACAATATTCTTAATAACTCTTCTGGAAATTGAACAAACTGATAATGCAACAGCAAACTGTTAGAATCAGTCTCTAGTATTAGGTTAGGCTTTCAGGAGAGTTGGTCCCTGTCATGGCATCAAAGCCTTTATGACCAAGTGGTCAAGAGTTCAGATAATGTTGCCCCTCTTCAAAATAAAAATGCTTCAAGCCCGAGGGTTGGTCCTTGTCAAAAATAATCAAAGTGCTGATGTTAAATACTGATTGCCTGGAATTTGCATAATGTTAAAGAAATAATACAAAATATCAGTTTATTTTCATTCCTTAAATCTATAATTTTTATTTGAAGTGGAACATATATTTTGTTCATCTACATATGGTGCATACATTCAAGTGTTAAGAATGAGATGTTCACTGTACAGTGTGATGCATGCTTACAATGTATTAGTTGCACTGGACATAGAATTTTAATTTCTTTTGTGGGGTGTTGTGTTGGTTAACATTTCTTTCGCGGCATACTTATTTTCAGATCTAACTTTATGTCCAGGGGTCGTCGGTTGGACAGGTCAATGCAATGCAACCAGCTTGCAGCAATGCAGCGTCTGCAGATTCCATTTTGAGTACTAAAACTGAACCAATTCTTTGTTTTACTGGAAGGCAAACTCAATCAAACCTTTCTTTTTCTGGTGTTACTGGAGAGAGTAGTGCTGGAGACTATCAAGACTGTGGGGCTTCTTCAATGCTTCTCATGGGAGAACCTCCTTGGTTTGCTCCTTGTCCGGAGAATTCCCTACAATCCGCCAACCGTAGTAATGCTGTCATGCGGTACAAGGAAAAGAAGAAGACACGGATGTAAGTGACTGCGATTATACTTTTTAAATTAAATCACTCTTGATGCCTCAGTTTTGTTTTGTTTTTCATAATAGAGGGGTTTGGTTTTGGTTAAATATTTGCAATTGTTGGAAGTATTGATGACCATAATTGATTATCATCTTTGTTCTGATTTCCACTGGTTATGATTGGGTTGCTATTTTTATTCTTTGCTACAAAACTAGATAACTCGTCCCTAACTTGCAGGATTTGTTTTATTTCAAAATTCCAAAGCATGTTTGCTTTAAGTTGACTGAACATCCATTATTATTATCTTACTAGGTTTGACAAAAAAGTTAGGTATGCCTCTCGCAAGGCAAGGGCTGATGTCAGAAGGCGTGTGAAAGGGCGGTTTGTCAAAGCCGGTGACGTCTATGATTATGACCCTTTGAGCACAACCAGAAGCTGCTGAATGTACAATTTTTAATCATGTTTTATAAAAAGAAACAGTCCTATAGTAGCAAAAGAAAAACAGTTTCCTGAAAAAAATGGATGAAAATTTGATGCATTCTTTGTCCCTGCAATGACAAGCTATCTGATTTTATTACAGGAGGGGCCTGGATTGATGTTCTTCGAGGAGGAAAAGGGCTGCGTTCAACAGTGTAAGCTCGGGATCAGGAGCCGACTCTTTGTCCTTCACTGTGAAGGATGTCCAACTTGTGATAATGATGTTATCACAAAGTGCCCCCCCCCTTCAGGCAATGGTGTTTGGATTGCCTTTATGTTAAAGCTTGGCAATTTCTGCTGCATAATTCCAAGAATTCAAAAAGCCTTCTTCTAAGTTCTTTGGCCTTAACCATACTTCCATGCCTGTGATGTGGTCATGTAAACTCTCCCCTCTGCTATAGTCACATGTACAAGTGCCTGAGATGGCATGATAAGTGGCTTAACAAAGATTGTAAATTGTAATATTTGGCCAACTCTTACCTTTGACATGTATAGCACACAATCTACATGTATATTTTTGCTCATCTCTTTTTATGTAATCAGACAAAAAATGTAAATTCAATCTCCCATGTATAGAATAGGGTACTATGCATGTTGATGGTTTGTAGCACTTTTCAATTATTTTCTTTTCATTTTGTTTCTTGCATCTTTTGTATTGATTAATTCAGTCTGTGGTGAAATATGTATTTCATTTTGAAGGAATTTCTTTTTCTATACTCGTTGGCATCTTATGTTGTATTGAGAATTTTGTATAATCTTGTAAGTTGTTAATGAAGAATTTTTCAAGTTTCAATAGAAGACGGGACATATGTTTGTTTTACTTTCTTCTTTGTATGTTTGATAATGTTTCTTTAATTTGATCGACTATCATACAATATGCTATCTGCAGAGGTTTTATTTCATTCATGATAATTTTCGGCAAGTCATTTTATATTAAACCAGCAATGGAAGAAAGAAATAAAGGAGAAAATAGATGTCTGTTGATTACAATGAAGAAAGAAATGATGAAGAAAATAGAACGTGTGTATAGTATATATTCGGATACAACAATTAGTTAGGATTTGTGAAACTAACTTTCGAATTCAAAAATTACAGATCAGATAGGGTGAAGAAAAAAAAAAAAACTGAAACTGATTCTATTAGAAAGTACTCTCCTTTATTTGGTGCAGATTTAAGAAACTTGGCCATCAAGTCGAGCTTGCTCTAGATAACTCTGCTATCTTTTCTCTTATTAAAATCATATCACCAATTCATTTTTTTTTTTTATCTTTTCTAATCCATACATATTTGAATTTGAATTAGTTCTTATCTTAAGAACTTGGTTTCACAATCCTTTTCAATTGTTGTATCCATATATATATACACCATGTACACATTCAATGTAATTCATACACATTCTATTTTCTCCTTTCTTTCTTGGTATCAATTGGTGTTCAGAAAATGATGATTCTGAAATTGGAAAGGTTCATATCAAAGGGAAGCAATTCTGGAGTTTAGAAAATTTGCAGTGGTGGCTAAAAACATTCTCGTAACTCTTTATCAGTAACATCATTATCTAACTTTTATGTAAACAAAATTGATGAGGATGTTACTGACAAATAACTATGAGATCTGTTTAATTCATGTCACACAATAACTATAACGAAAAAGTTATGCGAGAGCAAGAGAAATTTGTTTTTGTATTGTTCTCCAACCATGAGGAGGCTAATAAACTTGTTAGTACTTTCCTTGGCTGCATGCAAGACCAGTAGGGGTCTCATGTTGTTGTGCTTTGTTAAATTTCCTACCTGCATTTTTTGGATTGGCTAGGTTAAATCATGAACTTTTTGTAGCACTTTTCAATTATTTTCTTCTTTTCATTTTGTTTCTTGCTTCTTTTTGTATTGATTAATTCAGTCTGGTGAAATATGTATTGGATTCTGAAGGAATTTCTTTTTCATTTTGTATTGAGAATTTTGTGTAATTTTGTAAGTTGTCAATGAAGAATTTTTCAAGTTCAATAGAAGATAGGACATTCGTTTGTTTTGTTTTCTTCTTTGTTTGTTTGATATTGTATCTATAATTTTACGGATTATCAAACAATATGTTATCTGCATACGTTTTATTTGATTCATGATAATTTCTAACAAGTTGTTTTATATTAAACCAGCAATGGAAGTGAACTAATTAGTAACATTAAATGCCTGTGTTATGCAATTCCTAGCCAATTTCTTTAATTTAATTAATTTAACCCTAATTCCTTAGATGATATATCTTTTTCCCCCTACTATGAACCGTAATCCCTTAAATGAGCAACATTAGTCATAACTCACAAGCATTAAGAGACGGAAATTCACATGGAAGCATACAATCTATGTGTATCCCTAGGCTCATAAAGGTTATTGAACTTCCCAATAGAAAAGCATTAAGCACAAATTCAATAATTAAATAAAAAAAATAAGATAAATTAATCACAATAAATTCAAATCAAGGTTCATCGTAACCTAATCCAGAAAAGGAAGCAAATAGATTGTCGTTACCACTGCACCAGGGAGGCTGCGTGCGTCCCTCTTCTACCCTCGTCTCCGCATCACCCGCAATCGTCAACCCAGCACCGTGCCCAAGTCGTACAAAACGAGATCCCCATCGAAAACGCATGATCGCAAATGGCCATCGTGAATTGGCCTCCGTCGGCAACACCTCACGTTGCGGCGGTTTCCTTACTCAAGGTTCTGCAACGCGCACCACTTGCGGCGGCACTACTAAAGGTTCTGGAACACTTCAAGGCGGCGCACTTCTCAACCATTATTTTACAATTCGCATCGATCTTGAAATCTCCCCTTTTTCTTCTCCATCATCCTTTTATCAATGCCGCCGGCGCACATTGCTTCATCGATGAAGCCAATCCGATCACATGAGAGAGGAAGTGTAGTTGTCTTGCGAATTGAGTTCGAAGGGGAAAACATACAATATTTTTTTTTTAATATAATTCAGTCTGAGCAACCCTACCTTAGTCCCACATGAATCTCGGAATAAAATTACATTATACGCACCATATTTCTTTTCCACCGTAGAAGCCATCTCACTTTAATAGTTTTCTTAAACTATATGTTGTTCTACGGTATCAAAGGATGATTTATTATCTTTCATTAATTAAGCTTTTAGTCTTTTAAAGAGATTTTAATTTTTAGTCTTCATTTTTTTTTATAATTTTAGTCATTTATTAATTCTTTTAGTCAATTCTTTTAGTCATTCAATTTTTTTTTTCATTTTTAGTCTTTTGTTTATTTTTATTATTGAAAATTAGTTTTTGTTTTGCTCATTTTTAGTCCCTTATTTATTTTATATATAAGACTAATTTTGAACAATAAAAATAAATGAGAAGCTAAAACTAGACAAAAAAAAAATTTATAGGGACTAAAGTGATGAAAAAATAATGAAAAACTAAAAGTTGTAAAAAATAAATCAAAGGACTAAAATTTAGAAGCTAAAAAATTTGAGGGACTGGAAACTTAATTTGTCATGTCTTTCTTTGTTATGTCCTTCTTTCTTCATGGAAGGACTCTCTTTTGGTTCATAAAATTTGTCATTTAAAATTGTGGCACAAAAATAAAAAAATAAAATTAATATTTTTATTTTCATGATAATTGTTATTATTTTCTTATTTGTATCTAATTTTTAAATACTTTACACACTTAATATAAATGAGAAAATAAAAAAAAAGATCATGTCAAAAACTTAACTAATTTTATAACAGATGAAAAAAAGGAAGTAGTATATCTAACTTAAAAAATCACCTTAAACCAAAATTCAATTTCACCAGTCTCTCACATTTACAGTTGAAATTGTTGTGGCGTTATTCCAATGCAATCCAACAAATAAAATAAAAATAAAAATAAGGGATAATTATGTTTTTAGTCCTCTATCTTTTAAAAGAGAGATCTGAGCTAGCTCTAAGGTGCATAACTGGTATATATATAGTTATGCTTTTGGTGGAGTATTAGCAAACTTCCATGAACATCTACCGAATGTATCAGTAGTCTAATCTCCTGCCACCTCAGATATTGGTACAACATCTGTAATCTCCCTTAAATCATCTTTGCTGAGTTTCACACACGAATCGATATTACTATCAAATTTAATTTCTATAAATGTTTGACTATTATGTATCAGTCATTTAGTGGCTTAAGCTTAATTGCTGAAGCTTAGGTTTTGGTCCTTAAACTTTTTGGAGATTGGTCAACATCCCGAAACTTGTATTCTATCCATTGTTTTCATCCTTGTCGTCACTTGCATCCTTAAGTGTCTATGAGTGTGTACATCTGGCTTGTTCCTATATGCCATGTTGTAGCAATAGGTTTTCTTCATTTTTAATTTCTATATATTATAATAGGTTTCGTTTTAAAAGGTTTTTCTTATCCCTACCCCAAGACCCTCAGTCACAAGCCCCATCCTTACCCCCACCACCCCAATCACAAGCCCCACCATCGACGAGGTTGTTGTTTGTTGCCCTAACTCACGATGCCTACTTGTAGAGCAAAATTGTCGGCGTCAAGAGGGTTCTCTTCAACTGATCGTGTTGTGTTGTCATCATCATACTCGGAACCCATTGTATTTGGATGGAGAAAATGCTTGTGCGATGATAGGGAGATGCTTGTCACTTTACATGGCTCAAAGAATACTAGAGGGTGAAATGCCCTTGTCTTTCTTCTAATTTGTTAGATCTTGTTTTTCTTATTTAGGTTTTTGTCTTTAATTTTGTAGCGCGAGTTAAGGATGGAAAGTTACTGTAATCACTTCCGTTGGGCTGATGAAATTGATGGTGGTATTGATGAAGTTGTTGCAAAAGCAGTGGATGAACACAAGAAGAGGATTGTGAGGATGCAAAAAAAGTTAAACTCTGAAAGTAAGAAAGGGCGGATGCTATTGGCTGTAGCTTTATTGTCCTAGTTGTTGTGTTTGTTTGGAGGGATGGTATGTGTCATGAGTTGCAGCAGTGTAGGTAGAGGGTAAGATTGTGTGACTTGTTCAATGAATTTTGGGTTTGTTTTAGATTAGGAAATTGTATTTTGGAAGGATGATATAAGTCAGTGTATTTTTTCTTTATTTAGTTATGAAACTTTGATGTCTAAGTTAGTTGTTTGTGTCTAATGACTAATATGTTAATGTAGCATTGCAGTTAAATTACATATTGATAATATGTGCTTGCAAGAGATTAAGAAGTGGATTGTGTTTCACATTCATGAATCATGACTAATTGTCTAATTTTTAAACACAATTAAAACAAAAATGGCACACTGCATTTTTTGCATGAAGCAATTTTTTTACTACCAACATTTCTCATAAATCATTTATGTACCATCAATACATACCGAATCAAAACAATTTATAACATCTTTATCAGTCACCTAAATAATAATGATGCCATAACTAATTTAGGCTAAATTACTGTTTAGGTCCTTGAATTGAATATCAATGTTCAATTAGGTCCTCAAATTGTTAAGTGGTTCAATTGGGTCCTCTATCGTGTACATGGAAGAGTGGAATTCTATTGTGCATGATAGAGTGGGTTCTTTACTGTGCACGATAATAGTTTTCGCTAAGCGTAATTGATTCAACTGAACGCATTATGCTGAAAAATTTGAAAAATCTCATATAAGAAATATTTTGTTTAGTCAAGTAGTCCTCATCTAAATCAACTATGTAGTCCATATAAAAAAATTGTCACTTTGCAGTTCTTTAGTCAGGTAGTTCTCATCTAAATCAACTTGAAATGCCTGCAACATTGTGGTTGATTGCATACTCTGCTAACTCTAATGCTTGTTGGTCTTCAATGATCAGTTTCAACCCATCTTCAAAGCACTCATCATTTTGCTTCCACCACAACTTGAAATTTTCTTTAGGGTATCCCAATTTGGGGGCCACAACCATTGCTTCAAAATAGGACCAAGTGCCCACATCCTAATTGTAAATTACATTTTCATTTGCCTCTATATAGTGAAGATGTGGGACCATGGGAAAAGTAACCCTGTGATGGATAACTAAGGTAAAAGCCATTTCTGCAACAAAAAAAAAAAATTATAAAATGACATGAAGACTGTAACGACACGCCTCGTCGTTACGATATCACCACTCTAAACTGTGAGAATTTCAATTTTAAATGAAAACTCCGTTAATTTGCTTATGAAAAATTAAAGTAATTTTTTTTTACGATATACATTCCAAACAACACACCATTACTTAAATGAATACATATACATACATACAATATATATATATATATATATATATATATATATATATATATATATATATATATATATATATATATATATATATATATATGAGATCAGCGGAAAGATACAAACGGACAGATAGGAAGTAAGAGTAATGCAGTATGACAAATAAAAATGTAAAACAGTGTAAAACAGTTATCAAGGGCACACCGGAATCCGGCTTACAAACTCAGGTTTTTTAAAACAAAGAAACTGAAGCGGCGGCAGAGCCGCACAGGATCAGTGAAGGGAGAAGGGAGATGTGAAAAATAGAACTTTGAATTTATTGAAATCGAAAGAAAAGCTTACAAAGAGGTTTTCCCTAGGCAGAGCTTCTCTCTCTAAAACCTGGTTTTGAGACTATCTGAAAGGGTGCCTTACAAAGGGAATGAGGACTCCTTTAAATAGACCCAATGTTTTACTGTTTCAACAGTATCAGTAATGTTTACCGGAACTGTTACAAAAACTTTTCAAATTACATTATTATCGGGAACCGAATAATTAGTTACAATAATTCATGATTACTACAACTAATCATCGTCTAACGATATACCAAACAGTCATCTCATTCTGGTAGAATGGATCATCTTCTTGGTCATCATTATTCTCGGATGATTCGACTTCCTTCTTGGGGGTTCTTCTTCTCCTTCCTGTTGAAGTAGCTGGAGAACTTCCTTAAGATTCTGAGCAAGACTTTCTTTAGATTTTGAGCTTGCTAAGAATGCTGCAAGTTGAGACTTTTGATTAGAAACAATGATGTCTCTGGATCAGCAGGCTTGAGAAACTCAGGGTTGCTCTGAAACCAGTTCTTGACTTGTTCTGGAGCAGCCTTTGAGGTATCAATTGTGACCACCACTTTACAAAGGCATGTCTCTGCAATGGTGGATATTGTTTGCTGTTTTCGGTTTTTCCATATCTGTATTGCCATGAAAAAATCTGTGACAAGGCAAAACTAGAAAAATACTTTAAATCTGCCGGAATTCTTGATTCCTTGCTATTGAAGAGCTTGTGAATTGTTGGAATCCCTGTTGGACTTCTTCTGGAAATATCTGTGGAATTGGTTCGAAGTAGTTCCACCATTGGAGGAACCAATTTGGAAAATTATACACATTGTTATTCTTGAAGTAAATTAGCCATGAATGCTTAAATTTACTATTTTGATGCCAGAACACATTGGTCCAGGCGTCAATGTAGTCCCAATAATTATATCCTACAGGATCAAAAGGTGCAGAAATTTTTTGGGTTGGTTTCAAGTTTGAGCCATAATGTCGTGGCTGCATAACCTTTAGGATTTGGATTGTGGAATGGGTATTTAGGTTTGGATCTTTGGGGTCTTTGAAGTGTTTAATAGATACTGAGTTTGTATCTATTAGATGAATTCGTAGAATTTTTGGTTTTATTTGTGGCTGTTGGCCTATAATGGAATCCTGGGGGAATACTTTGGGGTTGCCTTGAAAGGATTTTGTCCCAGTATTCTGGTTCCATTTGTAAAACATTGAATTTTTTTTGAAATATAGCTATTGTGGGTTGTGGTGTTGATTCTTGTTGAGCAACGGTTGGCTTGGTTTTTGGTTACAGACAGTTTTGGTCTGTTTGGCCTTTTGGATTTGTTTTTGTAGGTCTGTTTCAGAATCATCGTCTGATTCTGAGGCCATTTCTGCCCAGGTCTTTTTGGCCAATTTTGGTACTCTGGTGAGGCCTATGTCTTCTAAGGTCAGGAGAGTTTGTATTGACCAGGCATAGTCAGCCACACTGTTTTGTTGTTGTTGGTTTTGGGGATTCCTGAGTTGATGACTCAGGTTTTATATCTGGGTCAATGACCCTTCAAGCTTTCCTTTCTGGGTTGATGACCCAGTCTGAGTAGGTGACCCAGAAGATGATGTAGTTGCCTTCTTGGTTATTGGCTCTGGTAGAGCCAATATAACATCTTTTCCTTTAGTACGGATTTCCTCCTCTGCTGGAGGAGCTAGACACCTTAGGAGGCATCGGGAATTTTCTATAAAAATTCACGGGTGAGGTAGTCAGGTAGAGAGTTTGAAGAGCCCTTGATATATTCTATGTTAAAATCAAAGACGCTTAAAATTGCTGCCATCTTGCAAAAATTTGTTTTGAGGCAAGGTTTTTTACATCCTTTTGTAAAATGTCTTTGGCTGATTTGCAGTCAACCCTTACTAAAATTTTTGATTCAATAAATCAGATTGAAATTTGGAAATGCACAAAAAATTGCTAAAACTTCCTTTTTAACAGTTGAATATTTTAATTGTGCAGGATTCCAATGTTTTGAAGTATATGCAATGACATGTTCTTGACCGTGTATTTGCTGTTTAAGGATACCACCGTAACCGATGTCTGATGCATCAGTTTCGACAATTTTGAATGCCTGTGGAATGGGAAGATACAGACATTTTATGGATTGGACTTTGACTTTGATTTCTTTGACTGTTTGAGTATGGAGGTCAGACCAAGGAGGCAGATTCTTTTTCAGCCTATCATGTAATGGTTTGACAATATTGTTTAGATAGGGGACAAATTCTCCTACATAATTTAGGCACCCAGAAATCGTTGTAACTGGGTCTTGTCTAAGATTTGGTTAGGGAATTTGCTGGCAAATTCTATTGATCTTTCTATCGGAATGATTGTGCCTTGGTATATATTGTGCCAAGGAACGTATCCGGTCTGGAAAAGATTATCTTTGATTTGGAGACTACCAAACCATTCTGTTTGATAATATGGATGAAAGTCTAGAGGTGTTTAAAATGTTGATCAATATTTTGGGAGAAGATTAAAACATCATCAATGTAAACAATGACGAATTTTGAATAAGGATTGAAAATATCATTCATGATTTTTTGAAATTCTAAGGGGCATTCTTCAGTCCGAATGGCATTACATTTCCACTCATATTGCCCGAAAGGTACAGTAAACACTGTTTTGTACCTATCTGATTCTTGGATTTGGATTTGCCAGAATCCGGATTTCATGTCAAATTTTGAAAATACCTTTGCAGAATTTAATCTGTTAAGTAGGTCTTTTTTGTTTGGAATAGGATACCTGATCCATTGTAATGCTTGATTTAACGGTTTGTAATTTATGACTAAGCGGGGTGTTCCTTGCTCAATCTCGGATTGTTTGTTGACGTAAAAAGCTGCACAAGACCATGGACTTTTACTTTTCCGAATTAAACCTTTATCAAGTAAATCTTTAATTTCTTTTTGGCAATATTGAAGGAGTTCTTCATTCATTTGGATTGGTCTAGCTTTTGTGGGAATTTGTTTTTCCCTAAAATCTTTCTCATAAGGAAGATCAACAATATGTTTCTTTTTGTCCCAAAATGCATGTGGCAATTCAGAACAAACTGTTGATTCTATATGACTTAATAAAGATTGGATTTTCTCCTTTATTTGGGGTTTTCCTAGTTGTATTTGGATATTATTGAACGATACTTCTTCTTTTAAGAAGTTAATTTGATTAATCTTATTCTTTATAAAATTTATATTTCTGGAGATTGGTTTGGTAGAAAAATTAAATATAATTTTTCTTCCTAAATAACTTGTAGTTATTCCTTCATTAGATATTTGGATGGGAAATAAAGCTCTTATGAAGGGAGTTCCTAGGATTACTTCGTTCTTAAGGTTTTTTACCAGAAGAAAGTTTGTGTTAATCCTAAGACCTTGATTTTCAATAATTGCATTTGATAACTTAAAGTTAATTTTTAATTTTGAGCCATTTGCTGTACTAAGTTTCTCCGAGGTCTTCTCAAAGAATTTTGTAGGAATTAATCCTTCTAAAATACAGTTTGAGTCAGCCCCTGTGTCGAATAGGGCCATTGTTTCTAGAACAAAATCATTAATAATTATTTTTATGTTTATGTAAAATTTTTGGATTTTAATCTTGTTGATTAATCCCATAAACATATCGTCTTCTAGATTTTCTGGTTGATTTTCTTCACTGTTGGTGTTTTCAGAATCACTTTCTTCTTCAAGTTGAGAAAGAATGACCTGATGAATTTCTTGTTGTTGACGAAGTTCTTTTACTTCTCTTTTTAGATTGTTTATTTCTGTTTGGAGATCTTGGATAGTCGTTGGTTTGGTTGAAGAGTTTTCCAATCTTTTGAGTATGTTACTTACATCAAACTTGTTGTTTGTAATAAAATCTTTTTGTCTAGGTTTGACTTCTAAGGTCTTCTTGAGTTTTTTTCCAGAAAAACCTTCTTTTCCTGGGGGTCAGGGATGGAATTAATTGCTTCAAACAAGAGATCTTGTTCTCTTGTTAGAGTGTTGATTTGCATATCATCATCATCCGTTGATGATAATTGATCATCTTGTTGGATTAAGTTTAGATTTTCGTAGGAAAGTACGGAAGATGAAGTTTTAGTTTCTGTTTCTTCCTCCGAAGTTTCTATGAGTAAATTGTTTATTTGTTCTTCGATTGTGGGTTCTAGGTTAAGATTTCTTAATTTTTTCTTTAATCTACAATACTTACTAATGTGGCCTTGTTTTCCACAATTGTAGCATGTTATTTTTGATTTTATTTTTTGCTTAGGATTTTCTATCTCCTTACTAGTCGAGGGTTTTTGAGAGTATCTTCTTTTTGAAAATCTTCTTTTATTGGCTGGTTTATGATCCTGGATTTCTTTCCTAGAGGTTTGTTTCTTCTTTTGTTTTGGGTAGGCTGGTAAGCCAAATTGTTCACAGAAGGAACCTAAATCCCTATTTGTTTGAGCTTTTTCTTTGGCTAATTGCCTCTGAATTTTGTCATCTTGGCAGATTTTTAAGGCTACATTTTGGACATAAGAAATTAATTGACCATAGCTTAAGTTTTCATATGGAATGTCTCCATTGGCAGATTGACTACGAATTTTATCCCTAACCTTGTCTCCTAATGATCTGGGAAGACCAGCTAGAAATTTTTCTTTCCAGAATGGTTGTTGACTATCTTCTCTGGTGTAAACCCTAGTTAGGAAAGTATCTCTGTACCACCTAAAATCTGCTAAGGTTCTACACTTAAGGTTTGATAATAATTCTGCAGACCTATCTTTCCATAAGGATGGGTCTCCAATAAAATGTTGAGCTATTGTAAAAATTAAGGTATTGACAGTGTCAGGAATCTCTTTATCATCGTCATTAGTAATGACTTTTCCGTTGAGATCCGTTTTGACTGCGCTGTAAATTTTTGATTTCTCCTCATTAGTGAGATAATTATCCCACCATCCTTTCAGTTGTCCAGAAAATCCTGCCACTAAGATGTCTATAATGGTCTCTTCTGAACATTCGTGGGATGTTTGGTAAGCCATAGCCACCATGGTCATATATTGGAGTGTATTCATGATGTTATACTCCGTTTGTGCATCTATGTTCCATTCATAGATGTTGTTTGCACTAAAACTCTTGAAATTGTTTTCTCCTCTTTCTTCTAATAGAAGGTCAGGGGCAGTTGGTCGTTGATAATATAATTTGGAAGGTGTTTTCCAATGTTTGGAATTAATTGGATTTATATTCTTTTCTGACACTGATTCTATCTCAGTTGTGTTATCTGAGTTTTGGTCACTATCTTCATTAATAACATTAATTAATTTGGAGGTACTTCTTGTTACCATTTTGGAAGTATTTTCCGAGGTTTGGGGAGTTTCCGGAATGACCTTAAGTAAACTACCAATCTTGTTTAGTAATTCACTATGATTGTCACTATGATTGTCACCTACTCCTTCAACTAAGGATTTAGTTTTCCTAAGTTCCCTAATCTTTCGCTTAGCTTTCTCACAAACTTTGAAAGGTTTGAACAATGGTTTTTCAATGGGAATACTTGGAGAGGCTTCTTCAACCGATTTTTGCTTAGGAACTACCTTAGTTTTAATGGTTTCTCCTAAAATTTGTAAATATTTATTGGTGTAGTTTGCCTGTTCCATTAGGCTTTTAATATCTTCAGAGGTTACTTCCTCATTGATATCTTTTGTTTTAAATGGGGTTGCCATTACAGGTTTGTTGTTACTATCTTTGATATTCGGGAGTTGATATTTGGTTGTGGGAGGTAATTCCGATTGGATTATCTCACCATCTCTTACTTGCCAGTAGGTTATGACGTTTGTTGATGGATCACCTATGATGTCTTGCTTCCATGGGTAATCTATATCTTTTTTGATGGTATAAGCATGGAACCAATCAAAGAAAAGGACATTAACTTTGACCCTTCCGACAAATTCGTAGAACTTGTCTTGGATCTGTTTTCTGTTTGTACCCTTGTAATTCTGGAAAAACTATCTCCTTTGAGGCTCATTCGCCGGAGAATAAAAATCTTTCCTCAGGGTTTCCTTATCAATGCTAAAGTTGTCAGATAACATCATAAGGTTCCATAGAAGAGTATGTTGGGGATTGGATCGACTTTTGGTCGTCCTCCTGATCTTGGTTGTAGGTCGTTCTTGGTATGCTAGAAGTGGCATCTAGTCCTTGGAGGTTTACAGTAGGGAACTGGTTATGTAACTCAGATCTGGTTAGTCCTACTGGGATTGAACGGGTTCTAACCGAAAAAGACCTTCTGGCTGACTCATATTCAGACCTAGAGGCTTCTATCCTTGATGAGAAGGAGTTTCTCCTATTGAAGGTTATTTCTACCTTTCCGGAGTTATCTTGTTTAATGTCTTCAATAATTGGAGCAGGTTGGGGATCAGACGGTGTGGCCTTCTCCATGACCCATTTTTCGGGGAGAGTTACTTCATCCCATTTTATTATTCTTTTTAAAGAGACGTTGGCTTTTGTCATATCGGTAATAAACAAGGTTGTTTCTCCCTTTTGTGGTTGCAACAGGACTCTAGAGGCACAAGTGTTCATGACCTTGTACTGGATCCTGTAGATTAAAGCCGCCGGGATTGATCCTTCTTTCATGTCAAGGCCATGAAAGTGGATGTTTAAGAACAGAGAGTCGAGAATGTTTATGTCCATTAGACTCACTGTTTTGTTTGGATAGCAATTAAAATATACTGGACCTTGTCCTAGGCTGGTTTTGACTGTTCCAATTAAGGAATCTTCAAATTTATTATGCCTAATATCTCTTAGACACATTAACACTATTGCATCTATGCCCATGTCTATTAAGGGCTTGATGGCTACTTGTACACAGCCGATGTGTAAATATTTATATTTTTGACTATGTTCATAAATTGAATTTTTTGAAAGTAAATGGAATTCTTCCCCTATGTCTTGCCCTAGAGGAATATTGTTTTCTACTGTTTTGATTATGTAGTCAAAATTGTGTTTATCTTTAATTGTTTTAGGAACGTATAGTTGATCCTGAGAGATTTCTGGGATGTTCCAGTCATCCATGTTTTGATTAATATCTTCGAATCGGACTTCCTCATCGAAGAGATTGTGTTTAGGGGCGACCTCTTGGGTCTGGTTATCTTGATCATTTAATAAGTTTGAATTTCTGGAAGAATTTGATGAAGAGGAATTAGACCGAAAGGAAATACACAAAAAAGAACGTAGGAGTCTAGACATAATTATAAAATCCTCTAATATCTTCGCCCTCATTTGGTTCCATAGAAATATCTCCGTAAGTAAATATGTAACAAAATTTTTCGGATCTAAATTATTTTTAAGAAAACTCTTTTTTTTTTTTGAAAAATAGTTTTGAAAAATAGTTTGAACGGCAATCCTATAGCCACCAATATATTATGTCTTGATATTTTGGTTAAACAGTACACCTTAGCCTTACTGCCCTTTATCTACCACGGGTCTTACTGCTACAGTACCATTCAACTAAAATATTAGACTACTGTACTTCCAGGAAGTACTGTTCAAACATCTACTGTACAAATTAAAATAAAATATGACTCATACTATACAAGGTGTCAAATCCATAAAATTTGTTAACATACGTCCTTACGGACAGTATTCCTACTTCCCCATCATGCTCTGATACCAGAGATCAGCGAAAAAGATACAAATGGACAGATAGGAAGTAAGAGTAATGCATATATATATATATATATATATATATATATATATATATATATATATATATATAGGCATAGTAACTCGGTATACATTATTCACATAATGGAAAGTAAATTTGTTCATACATATACCTAAATATGTGATTTACATCCTCAATTCAAAAAATGAATTATGTAACCAGCTATGGAGGAGTTGATTAACAAAACACAACTCTCTCCCAAAATAATCCCAACGTCATCACGTCGGCTCCACAAAAGATTCTCACTTCTCGTACTTACTGCTGTCATTCTGCTCCCACGAACAAAGGTTCACGATCATTACAAGTACCAACCACACGGTACAAAAATTGCGAGGAGTGAGTTTATTATAAAAGAAGTTAATTCAAAAATCAAATAATCATAATTATTACAAAAACATTATCAAATACCATAAACATACACAAACATCCATTAGTCCAACATATACTCAACAAGTAGTCATCATCCGACCATAGTTTCAATCAATCATGCTTAGTATCATGCATGCACCTGACCTCAACTCTCAAATGTAATATGGTACCATCCCCAAGGAAATAGCCTAAGCGTGTCCACAAGACACTCTCACTTAGGAAAACTAGGCAGTAAGTGTCGAGGTCACCCTGTCGTACACCGGCAACTCCCCCTCATGGTGATCAGCCTAAGTCTCAAGGGAGTTCCAAACCGAGTGACATGCCCCCAAGTACAAGTATTCCTCCTCATGAGAAACTACAAGTACTTACTGACAAAGTTTATGCTATTTCCATGTCATATGAAGTATGAAACATGGGCACCATCAATGCACTGACCGTGGATAATTAAAGATTCTAAGCCATCCCCCTCCAGAGATGCTTAAAACTCTTTAACCACTCTATTTACCTTACCATGGATATCCAACAAGGTCACTGCATCCCCCATGTACATACACAACATACAACGTATGAAACATGGACACCATCAATGCACTGGCTGTGGACAATTAAAGATTCTAAGCCATCTCCCTCCGGAGATTCTTAAAAGTCTTTAACCACTCTATTTCCTCTACCAGGGATATCCAACAAGGTCATTGCACCCCCATGTACACACACAACATACAACGTATGAAACATGGGCACTATCAATGCTCTGACTGTGGATAATTAAAGATTCTAAGCCATCCCCCTCTGAAGATTCTTAAAACTCTTTAACCACTCTATTTCCCCCACTAGGGATATCCAACAAGGTCACTGCACCGCCCATGTACATACATAACATACAACGTATGAAACATGGGCACCATCAACGCATTAACCGTGGATAATTAAAGATTCTAAGCCATCCCCCTCCGGAGATGCTTAAAACTCTTTAACCACTCCATTTCCCCCACCAGGGATATCTAACAAGGTCACTACACCCCCTATGTACATATACAACATACATCATCAAAATGATATTTTGAACATCATCAACATCTCATCTCAATATCATTATCTACATCAACATTGTCTCATCTCATTTCAATGGAATTATCAACAACAACAACATCATACGTATTAACATAATCATCAATAACAACATCAACTCATATCAACATAATCATCCATGACAATATCATCCCCCATCAATTAATATCCTCAATAATAGTATCATTAGTAAGTCGCATTCCGCATATACATACATATATAGTTCATGCCTGAGATTCACACTCCCCAGGTCTTCAGACCACACAAGTCTAATAGAAACAATAATGTTATTCATCAATAATAGATATATCACATTCCATTATTTAAAAACATTGTTTTCTTGAAAACCAGCATGCAATAGGGACATGCATACCTCCCCATAGTTAGGTTCACTGACCCCCAACTATGGTATTAAAAACTTTAAATGATAATTAACTCCCCTCACCTATCGTGAGCTCTTCATCAGTTCCTCTTTGCGCCGCTCAGAGATCTCTCTCGTTCATGCTCGTCAGTCCAAACGCAAGGTTCTATATACCAAATTGAAGGAAATTTAGTATAGATTTAAAAAACAAGGTTAATAACAATTTCAGAGTCAAATACCCCTGTCAAAACATAAAGGGCTGAGGGGTGTTTCAGATTCTACTAAAAGGAGACGTCATTTTGAAATCCCGCTCACACCAATGTGACCGGGGTTCAGTGAAAGTCACAAAAATAACATCAATGTTATGAAAAGATAACTTTTACAATGTCTCATTTTCTAGGGTTTTTTAAAGGAAGTGTAAAAACACCCTATTACAGTACCCAAAACACAAGAGATACTAAGAGAAACTCAAACTAACTAGGAGAAAGACTTAGAAGTCAAGATTACCTCAGAGAAGTTACGAAATGAAGGATTGGGAGAATTTTCTCCACCGAATCCTTGAGGAGGATTCTGAGGATTCCGCTCCAATTATAATGTTCTTCTTGGTGTGGAGGTTCAGCGGCAAGCAACGACGGCTCGTGGTGGCCACCGGTGGTCGTTGGTGGTGGAGAAGGAGGTGTTAGGGTTTGGTGGCGTTTGGAGAGGAGGAGAGGGGGAAAATCGTGTTTTTCACGCTGAAGAACGTATTTATAATCTGTAGATCTTGCTTAGCGAGCTTGTCTCGCTAAGCGGGAGTCCACTTTTTGCGCTTAGCGCAACAATTCATGCTGAGCGCAACTCCCTCTACACTAATGCTCACTTAACGCTCTAATTCTCGCTCAGTGCAATTCCCTCTCGGGTTGGAATTGCGCTTAGCGCACTAATTCTTGCTCAGTGCAATTTAGCGTGCTCCTCACGCTTAGTGAGACATCGAAAGTTGTTATTTTCAAAATCCCAACAGTCAGACTATGGAGAATTCTTTTAGGAAGCTCCAGCCAAAATTTGAAGACGATCCAACGGTTAACAAATTCGGGATCATGATTTTACTGAAATAGGTTTAGGTAAAATTTGAAATTTCATAATTTTAACTTAGCTCAACAAAACTCCACATAACTCAACATCCACATAAAAAAAATTCACACATGACTAATTCAAGCCATACCTCAACTCATTCAAGTCAACCATATAGTCAAATAACACGATAAATACAATTAAATATCGATTTATAATTAGTAATATTTCAGGGTGTTACAAAGACAGTCACATGTCTAACCCCATAACACCATGAATTTAAATAAATAACAAAAATTGACCTTTCTATTGTCTAATAGTCTCTTTGTGAATGGGACAACAAAATATTCATTTTTTGCTATCAACACACGACCATGTTCTTTGATTGAGTCCAACATCTTGTCCTTGACACGAAGGAAAATAACACCAACAAAACAAACAAATGGGGTCATGTTTTGCAATTTAGGATGCTTGGGTGAACATAATAGATGAATATAGTCATGTGTGACCATCAATTTTGAGAAAGATATAAAGCTTGGGAACATGGGGTTTTAGGGAGAACATTTAGGAACTAAAACCCTAAATTTGACCCAAACATTAAATCAATTTTTAATTGATTTAAATTAAAATTAAAATTAAAAATTTCCCTATTGTCAATGAATAAAAAACTAAAATTAAAAATAAAAACCCATTTGTTAAGTATGACTCTGTCACATCATCAAAATGTATAGATGGCAAGAAAAACATTGGCATGAGCTAGGCACGTGATCAGACAAGTAGAAACTTAACGTTGCAAGTGATAGTAAGGATGAAAACAATGGACGGAATACAAGTTTGGGGATGTTGATGAGTCTCCAAAAAGTTTAAGGACCAAAACCAAAAATGTTGAAAAGATAGAGGACTAAAAAAATAATTATTCCTAAAAATAAAAACAAAAGTCTTGATCCTTTCACAAAAAATATTTTACCTTAAACATACTTTTTCACCTGATTTCCAATATATGCATTAGATCAAACACACATATCAATAAACCAAATGGATATGCAGCTACAAACTCAAGTTGCAACCTTATATGGGTTTTTAGGGTTTATTTTGCCCTCTTGGTTCAAATGGCTTAGGCTTATTGGTTTTTTGGCCAATCCCATTCTTACAGAATATTCCAATGGCAAAAAGAGCCTAGTAGAGGCATTTTGAACATTTCATATGACAGATAGGATCTCATTTGTCGACCCAAAAAGTAGAAAAAAAAGAAAAGTGTCTCATTCCAAATTTCAAATTCGAACATGCAAATAAGTTGTATCACTGCTATGCACAAGCAAGCATTAGCTTTTTACGACCATCCATGTAAAATCCAAAAGTAGAAAGGATTCACTAGAACAACAAGTATTGGTTGTAAAGTCATCTGACCCCAACTATCATCTGAAAGAGTTGGCAGAGATATTAACTGAACTACGAAAGCACAACATGCAGTTGAGCTCAAAGAAATGTGTCTTCAGGGTTGGAGGGGGTAAGTTCCTTGGTTTCATGATCACCTGCAGGGGGATCGAGGCCAACCCAAACAAGTACGAAGTAGGAACTGCCATGTGCAGCCCACAAAACATGAAGGAAGTATAGAAGTTGATCGATAGACTGGTGGCTCTATCTTGATTTCTACTGAGAATGGCCAAGAAGGCGAAATCATTTTTCCAACTGCTGAAACAGCCAACCGAATTTCATTAGGATCAACAGTGCAAAGCGATTTGTTCTAAGTTGAAGAGTTTCCTGGCCACTTTGCCTATGCTTACTCGGCCCACATCTGGAGCCAAGTTGTTGTTGTATCTATCCGTTTAGGACTCCACAATAAGCTTGGATCTCCTAAAGGAAGAAGGCAGAAAGAAGATGCCAATTTACTTCACAAGCTGAGTATTCCAAGGAGTGAAAAAAAATGCTACCAAATGATTGAAAAGCTTGCCTTGGAACTAATTCATTCTGCCAGGCAATTACGACAATATTTTCAAAGTCACCAGGTTATGGTGAAAATTGACCACTCCCTGAAGCAAGTACTCAAAAAGCTGAGCCTCATCGGACGAATGGTAGCATGGTCGGTCGAGCTCTTCGAGTTTGGCTTATGATTTGAACCTAGAGGCTTCATCAAAGGGAAGTTTTTGGATGATTTCCTAATCAAGCTCCCCCTTACTAAGGGCATCAGTGAAGGCTGGTGGACGCTGTATGTGGATGAAGCCTTCAATAATAAGGGCAACGACGTGACTGTAACCGTTGAAGGACCAAATAACGTCTCCATCAAGCAATTAGTAAAATTTGACTAGAAGGCTTCAAACAACCAAGCAAAGTATGAAGCACTCATCGCAAGATTGAAGCTAGCGATCGGGGTCAGCAAAAAGAAGTTGAGGTACATGAGTTACTCTAAGCTTGTCATTGAGCAGGTTAACGAGGTCTTCCAAGCTAGAAAGACACAAATGTAGAAGTACTACCACTAGGTCAAACTCTTGGAGCATTTCAAAAAGAAAGAACTGGTCCATGTTGATAAGGAATAAAACGACCAAGCTGATGCTTTAGCCCACCTAGTGTGCTTTAAAAGACCAAGTTAGCACCAGACATTTATCCAAGATGCCCTAACCTCCCCTACCACCGATGTTATTGAGGTTTGCTCAAGTCGGATTGCTCCCAGCAGATGGATGTCTCCCATATGGACCTTCTTGGTCACCTACGCCTTACTCCAGGAAGTGGTAGGAGCCGAAAAGGTAAGACACCAAGCTTCACACTATGTTATCATTAACAATGAAATGGTTAGAAGAGCCATCTCAAGGCCATTGTTGAAGTTCGTTGACAAAGATCACATAGAGTGCGTCTTGGATGAGGTAGACAGAAGAATTTGTGAAATGCACACTGGAGGTTGGAGCATGGCAGCCACATTTATCCACATCAGTTACTATTGGTTGACCTTGAGGATGAACTGTGCCGAGTATGAAAAAACTTGCAAGGAATGCCAAGAATTCTGCAATGTCCACCTCACGCAATGTGACACCCTCTACCTCGACATACATATAATTAAGAAAAACATATAAAAATCTTGAATTTAATTAAATCAATTTTATTCAAATTACTTAAACAGATTCACGTGGGAAAAAGGGCCACATTCGCTTCACTTTTATCAAATAAAACTTATTAAAAACATCTTCGGCTCAAAACAAGGTCGTCCAAGTTTACAAAAGAACTCAAGTTAAGCAACAAAATAAAATAAAGTAAAATAATGTGTTTGGAACATCATGAAATTAAAACAGAAACCCATGCCCCAATGTCATATCCTATTAGAGCATTGTGTCCCAACATCCTCTAGTACGAGGTTCTTTAAGGTCATCCACCGAGTCATCTACTTCCATGAACACAAGGTTCAAGATCATCACAGGATCCAAAAACAAACAACGGATAGGGAGTGAGTTATTATATTTCTAAATAAAATACAGATAAATAAAGACATAAGCAAAATACATTATAGAAATATTTATAACATAGTTCAACTTAATACAATCCACGTCACTTCACCACTTTATCATTTAAAATTCATTTTTCAATCACCAATCACGTTTCACATGAATCACACACTCGACTTAAGATGTAACAACACTCACCAATTTCATAATAAGCAATTCATAGGCGTTATGCAACAATTATACTAAGACTCAAGCCTATATGCAATGTGGTACCATGTCAGTGAAAAGCAACACTAGGGTGCTTAGGAGTACATAACAAGACACGCCACACAATGGGTATGTTAGGTCACTCTCACTAAGTAAAATCATAAGGTGACCAGTCAGGATCACTCTGTTTTACGAGAATGTTCTAACCATATGGGATTCACATAGGCTTAAAGGAGCACTCAAATTGAGTGTATTTATCCCTAAAGCCTAGACTCTGAAGAATCCGTTAGAGCCTCTCCTTCTTGATTCAGGTCCAACCCCTAAAACAATTTTGCACACAGACACTACTCATGAATTATACAATACCCACGACCTGACACTTGTTTTCGAACACGTTTAACACATTGCGCTACAATTTAACACTTCAGGTTCCTAACTTGGAACCTTACACTTTTCTTTTAACACCTCGTGCATAAACACTTTTCTCAAGGTGAACACTAATCGGGTTATTGTATAAGTCACAAATCACAACACAAGTATTGTCACATCAAGTATTAACCACACACTTATTCACAACCATATCCCATGTCCATAGTTTAACATCTCACAATGTCACAATCCACCATCACACGTTCATGTGTATCCCACATATTAACACATGCTCAATTTATCCCTTACACACAATTTCAATCCCAATTTCATGATCCCAATATAACATTTTATCACGCTATCTACTAAATCTTTTCCAAAACACAAGCAAATTATACAAAAAATTATTTTCACAATATGGGGAGTAAAACCCCTTAAAAAATTTCACATAATCATATCAAAATCAAAGAAATCAAAATCATAGGTCAAAAACACAAAAACACTCAATTTTATCAACTAATTCGTATCAAGGCATCAATTGGTCCGTCAAACACAACAATCTTGTAATTATAATTGTAATGGAAGAATTACAATGCAATAAACATCCCAAAATAAACCCCAATTTGATCCTTTAAGGATCCTTACACATGTTCATTCTAACCCCAATTGCGATAAATTCATCCCTTACCTCTAAGCGAGCTCATGTGTGTAATCCAGCAGTGATAGCGGCATCTCTAGCGGTTCCCTAAGATTCCTTAAGCTTTTCCTATGGTTGTTCTACTAGGGTTTCCAAGCATCAGAGAGAAGGAGAAGGGATTAGAGCCACCATTTCACTATCTCCGTGTGAGGGAAATTTCTCTCTCTATAGACATTATTTCACAAATCCCAACAGTGAAAATTTGCAGAAATGAGTTCCTAACCTGGTTTTCAAATTTCATGATGATCTAATGGTTAACGAGTTTGAGATCGTAGTTTTACTCAGACAAATTTGGGTGTATGCGAGAAAAAGAAAGGATTTTGAGAGAGGGAGAAGGGAAAACGAATTTGAGAGGAAGAGAGAGCGTAAAGACATATCGTAAATGTAAAAACTAACCTAATATGTCTTTATTTATAGTTAGAGTGATCTCAGCCTATTATTTACTCTATTTTTCTTAATTTTATAAAAAGAAACTCTATTTTACTCCTTATAAATGAATAAATAAAACTTTCTTTTTATTTTCTAAGAACATATATTTATTTTATTTATCTTAAAACTATTATTTTAATTAATAAAACTATTTCTCCTTATTTATTTAATTATAAAAATCTCATTATTTCCCTAAAACTATTTATTTTTAAATAAAAATCATTTTTAATTTATTTTACGAAAAATTAGATGTTAGACGAACCCACATCCCTCCATAGCATCATGTCCCTTTACGGTGCATCCACTTTTCTTTTTCTCAATATGTTTTTTGTGCAAAAAAAAAGGCCAGTAAATAAGAATATAGAATAATTACAACGTCAAAAAACAAGTCAAAAAAACCTAAAAACAATACTTTCAGCAATAAAATCAAATAGTAATTAAAAAAGTAAATAACAATCATAACAATTAATTGAACCAAAGAATGGGCCTTCTTACATTCCTCATGGCATTTTTCCTCATTCCATGAAGCAATATAACCAGAAGATCGCCTATCATGCAAATCACATCCCACGTCAGAAAGTTTCTCAAACATTCTATAAAAATGTGTATAATCATAAAAAAATATTATAATTGACCCACTTGTTAGTGCCATTGTCCTTCTTTGCCCAGTTTGGAACCGATGGAAGTCAAGGTGGTGACTTCACAACTTGTTGCGTACAAAGAAAAGGGAGAATAGTAGGAGAATATTGAATAGATAAAAAATAAAAACAGATGTAGCGTATGTACGTGTGAAGTGAGTAGTGAAAGCAAATATTTAAAAAACCATGTAACTAAATACATACATGAAGGGTAAATAAGGAGTTTGAATTATATACACCAAATGCGATAATATAATTACATTTTTTGTATTATTATATACTACACTTGAACATAAAAAAGATTCACATATCTTTAAGTGAAATAGTTAAAAGAAAGAAAACCTCAAGTTGCCCATCAACTCACTTTTCAGAATTCTCTCTTAACAAATACATCATAAAGATTAAGTTGATTGTGACACCATTACATATGCAATTTTTATTATATACAATATGGGAAGATATCGCACTCCGATTTCAATCAACTTTGTCACAAACACCGTCATCAATCTTCTTCACAAAACTATCAACAATCTTCTTCACATAAATGTTTGATCCCTCATATTTCATCGTAAGGAACAAATCTTGAAATACAAGGGATCAAACATTTAGGTGAAAAATTTGATGATGTTCTTCATGCATGTGAAGATCAAGACAGCCACAACATTTCTAAATTGTCGTGAATTTTCTCAAAGTTTAGAATTGCTTCCCTTCTGAACCTTCCTAACTTCATAATCATCATTTTTTGAATACCGATACCAAGAAAGAAATAAAGGAGATAATAGATGTGTATTGACTACATTGAAGAAAGAAATAAAGAAGAAAATAGAACATGTATTATTCGTTACATCGAATTTGTATATAGTGTATATACGGATACAACAATTAGTTAGGATTTGTGAAACCAACTTTCAAATTCAAAAATGTACAGATCAGGTTAGATATGGTGAAAAAGAAAAAAGTTGAATTTGATTCTATTAGAAAGTACTTTCCTTTTTTTTGGATTAAGTTAACTTTTTTATAATTCGTGGTTAAAAAAACTGTTATAAGAACAATTGTTGCATATTAAGAAACTTGGACATCAAGTGCAGCTTGCTTTAGATAACTCTTCTATCTCAAATTAAAACCATATCACCAATCAAGTTATTTTTTTTTTATCTTATCTAATATATACATATTTGAATTTGAATTAGTTCTTATCTTAAGAACTTGGTTTCAGAAATCCATTTCAATTGTTGTATCCACATATATATATATATATATATATACACACACACACACTATGTACACATTCAATGTAATTCATACACATTCTATTTTCTCCTTTATTTCTTTCTTTCTTGGTATCAATTGGTGTTTAGAAAATGATGGTTCTGAAATTGGAAATGTGTGCATCAGTAATGTTAGAAAATGATTCATATACGTTCATCTTATTAGGATACTAAGGATATGAACAATGAAATTAAATCCTATGTTTTCTAGAATTAATAAATTCATTATTATTATTTTTTCCATAATTTTACGTATTTTTGACGCACTAAATTTCATTATTTCCATTATTCTTGTAATTCCGTTATTTTCGTAAATTTGTTATTTTCACTACTCTTTTACTTTAAGTTATCTTTAGTTAGTTAAACCAAAACCAATGACATTCGATTAAATTTGTACATAACTATTAAACTGATAACCTTTATCCGAATGAATTAAGTAACTCAAATTCTTATGGAGACAAACTCTTTTTCTAAATGTGTAACTTGCAACGACAATTGGTACGCTTGCCAAGAGTCTAACAAGTTTCCGGCGCCGTTGCCGGGGACTTGAGTCATCCACCTAGTTCTTTCAGATTTAAACTTTAAGTTTGATAGGCTGTTTTCCTTTGTAATTATTTCTTTTATTTTGATTTTGTATAAATTTTCTCTTAGTTTTATTTTCACTGACCTTGGCGCTTATGGGTTGTTGTAGTGTGTTCTTTTTTCCTTTATGCAAGGTAAAGTTCTAGCGGATACAACATCATTTGATCCGGAAATTAAAGAATAGGAAGAAAAAGAAACAAACAACCACTAAAACACCACGTGAGTCGTCTTCTTCTGATTATCTTTCCACTGATAAGCCACTTGTAGAAAATAACATGGTTGATTGAGGAGGAAAAGGAAATAGACCACCAAGGAGGACTCTTGGTGACTATGCTTATGAACAAGGACCAAAGCATTACAACATCATAGTCATTCCTCCTTTCAGCAATAAGGTCGTGGAATTGAAGCTAGTATTGCTTAGTCTAATTGGCTTGCATCCCTTTGCTGAAATGGATCATGCGGATCCATACACGCATTTGTCTACCTTCATGAAACTATGCAGTACCATGGGAGCTTCTAACGGAAATGATGAAGCTGTCTACCTCATAGTTTTTCCATTTTTATTAGCAGGTAAGGCAAAAACATGACTCCAATCACATCCAAATCAAGCCTCAATGCTAGGGAAGAAGTGGAGGAAAAATTCATAGCGAGGTTCTTTCCTCCATCAAGATTTATTAGTGCAAAATCCACCATCGTGACTTTTTCCCAAGGATCTGACGAACCTCTTGTGACATGTGGGAGAGATTCAAAGCTTTGTTGCGGAGGTGCCCAAACCATAACTTTGATGACACTGCATAGCTGTATATCTTCTATAGTGGTTTGAAACCTCAAACCAAGATGATCCTTGATACCTCAGCTGGAGGCACTATGATGTCCAAGATTCTGAAGGAAGCTATTGTAATTATTGACTCCATAGCAGCCAATGATTATCAAAGTCATCATGATAGAACTTCGACTCAAAGAAAAGGTATAATGGAGCTGGACACTCAGAGTGTAATTCTAGCTCAAAACAAACTCTTGGTGCAACAAATAGAGGCCTTAACCAAGCAGATAGGCCAACTCCCTCAATAATATCACCAAGGTGGACCACAGAAAACACACCAAGCTCATCAAGTTCAAAAAATTATGAGATGTGATTTCTATGGTGGTTACCATCAAAATGGCCACTGTTCAGCACCTGGTGATGGTCAACAAGAAGAAGATGCCCATTATCTATAGAACCTAGACAGACCTCAACAAAACTTCCAAGGAAGCTACCAAGGCTATAGAGGTGGCTCATGTTCAAATCAGCCTTATGGCTGGAGACCACAAAATTATGGTCCCACTAACACTTCTTTTGTAGGTCCTTCTAACAACTCTTATGGAGGTTCTTCAAATATGGGTCCACAATGACATCAAGCTCAGCCAGATAGAATGTCAAAGATGGAAGATACTTTAACACAGTTTATGCATGTATCCATCTCAAACCAGAAGAGCATTGATGCTTCTATTAAAAATCTAGTAGTTCAGGTTGGACAATTGGCAAAGGAAGTGGATCCTTCTCAGCAACCACACAGGTCAAACCAAAGGAACATTGTAATTTAATTACAACAAGGTGGGGGACTGTGGTTGGTTTGAAGGATAATGATGAGAAAAAGAATAAAGGAGTTGAAAAAGAAAACGAGAAAAATGATGAAGTGGGGATTAGTGAAAAAGTGGTAAGTGAAGAATAAAATAAGAAATCAAATGAACAAAATACTAATAAAGATAAAGCGCAATTTTTTTTCTTGACTATAACATGCTTTGGAAAGAATCAGACAACCAGTATTTTTGAAACTTATTTTTGGATCAGAACATAACAAAATGATTCTTTTTGGAAAACATTGAGAATGAAAACATTGAAGGACTTTCCCAAATACCAAATGAATTCCGATGTTTTTGCATGGACTTGATAAAAGAACACCTTTCAAAACATTGATTTGATTTGAATATGGAAATAGGCCATAAGCTTTAGTGACTGTGTGCAACCACAGATTTTACATTGAGTGTCCTCATTGATATGTTCTACAGTTGATTCTTGCATAAATTTCTAATTCTCATAAACATGGGATTCGTGGATATGATTTAGCCTTTGTTTCTTTCTTTACATTTAAGCCATTGGCCAAAAAGTTATCCCAATATTATTTTACCATTTGCAAGCCCTTTGAGCCAAACACTTGATATTTTTTTGGAACACTAACCTAGGTTAAAAATTTCCTACCTTACCTTAGGTTAGGAGAGTAAAGGTGTTTTGATGGAGATTTCTATCATTTGGTGGCTAATATGATGTAAATACTCTGTTTTTATGGGTATTAAAGGAAATTAAATATTTAACATAAAAGAAAAGAACAAAAATAGAAAAGAAAAGAAAAGAGAAAAGAAAAAGAAAAGGAAAAACAAGTTCTTTATGGATAAATAAATGTTTGAATAGAAAGAAGTGATAACTTGGTTGAAACAAAAAAGGGATAGGAAGTGATCGTTCATTTGAGTTACTAGTTAGATTTTTATATCTGCTCTTCTATTCTCAAGGTATGTTTGAATGTCCAGAAAAACCAAGATTTCCTTCAAAACCAGGCTTAACCTTAAAGGACATATTGATCCATGATGATTATGCAAATTATCTTTGATTTAATGGGAAATCACTTGCAAAATTGATTTATGACATATCAGTGATTGAAATTGAGATGAAACACTTGTCTGTGTGAGAATTATACACCTTTGAGAGATTTTTCTCCGTTTGAATGAATTAGGTGTTTCCTTTGATGTTCTTTAGAAACAAAATACGAATTGATCTTAATCTCATTTTGGTTCTATGAATTTCATCTTTGTGCTTTCTGTAACATCCCATTTTTTTTCGTATATAAAATTTTAGAGAATAATGATATTTTATAATCAAACCTGTCTCAGAAAAATGACGATCTCGGACAAATTCACCATTGGATTGTCGTGAAACTTAAACAGCATGTTCGCAACCCCTTTCCGAGAATTTTCACCGTTGAGAATTTCGATATCACGTATGAGCTAAGAGAAATACCCCTCGCATTGTAGCATTTTT
The DNA here is from genome assembly GCF_000004515.6 of Glycine max. NCBI lineage: Eukaryota > Viridiplantae > Streptophyta > Magnoliopsida > Fabales > Fabaceae > Glycine > Glycine max. Next base: position 18,634,934 of record NC_038256.2, read on the forward strand.
CTTTCCCGCAGAAACCCAGAGCTGTTTTGGTAAAACTACGATCCCGGTTTCGTTAACCGTTGGATTGTCGTAAAATTTGTATATGTTGTTCGAAATTCAGTTGCGCACACTTTGATCGTTGGGATTTGCGAGATAATGTTCGTGGAGGGAGAAAAAGGAATCGCTTGAAGATAGTCCAACTGGAGGCTTTAATTCTTTCTCCGTTACTCTGACGTTTGGGAACTCTATCGGAGCAGTTAGAGGAAAAACTGGTGGAATCTTAGAGAACCGTTAGAGATGACGCTATCGCTGTGGGAAGACACATGAGTCCGCTTAGAGGTAAGGGATGAGTTATTCACAGTTGGGGATTAGTGAGAACATATGTAGGGATTCTTAGAGGATTAAATTGAGGTTTTATTTTGGGATGTTTGTTAAATTGCAATTTTTACTTTATGATTATAAATAAAATATTGATGTCCTAATGAAAATTGCTTGATAAATTGTGCTCTTGATATTTGTATATTTCGACCTATGATTTTGATATAATTGTGTAATATTATTTTAGGGGTTTTAGTTCTCATGTTGTGATAGTCTTTTATATAAATTGTTATATTGAGGATATGAAATGATGATTCAAATTGTGAGTATGTGATGAATTGTAGAATAACATTTTGCTTTGAGATTATAATATTGTTGTTGAGATTGAGTATAAGTGTAAAGTTGAACATGAGTTAATTTGTGAGATACGTGTAAACATGTGATGGTGGATTGTGACATTATGAGATGTGAAATTGTGAATGAGTTCTAGATGTGGATAAGTGTGTAGTTAACACTTGATGTGAAATTACTTGTGTTGTAAGCTATGAATTGTACAATAACCCGACCAGCGTTATCTTGAGAAAAGCGTTGATACGCAGTGTTAAAGAGAAAATGTAGGTTTCTTATTTAGGAACCAGTGTTAAATCGTAGCGCAATTGTGTTGAACGTGTTTAAAACACGAGTGTAAGGTCGTGGGTATTGTATGCAAAAATTATTTTAGGGGTTGGACCTGAATCAGGAGGGAGAGGCCCTGACGGACTCTTCAGAGTGTAGGCCTTGGGGGTCACCGGGTTTGAGTGCTCCTTTAAGCCTATGCTGATCCCATATGGTTGGAGCATTCTCGCAAAACATCGTGACCCTGACTGGTCTCCCTATGATCTTACTTAGTGAGAGTGACCTGACAAACCCATGGTGTGGTGTGTCTTGTTATGTACTCCTAAGCGCCCCGGGGTGGTTTTTCACTGACATGGTAGCACATTGCATATAGGATTGAGTCTTAGCATAACTGTTGCATATGCTTGCTAATTGATGTGTTATTATATCTTGATCGAAGTGTGAGATTCTTGTGTAATGTGATTGATGATTGAAAAGTGAATTTTGAATGACGAAGTGGTGAAGTTACGTGAGCTATGTTTAAGCAAGTGGTATCTCATTTATATAATATGTATATTTAATTGTCTTGTTTCTCTATTAGCTAGGAATGAGATAACTCACTCTCTGTGTTATTGTGTTTGGATCCTGTGATGATCTTGAACTTGTGTTCGGGGGAGCAGATGAATAGGTGGATGACTATGAAGAACCTCATGCTAGAGGACACGAGAACACAACGCTCTGATAGGATGTGACATTAGGATATAGGTTCTATATTAATTGTATGAAGCTTAGACGACCTTGTTTGAGTCGAGAATACTTTATTTTTTATTTGGACAAGTTTGAATATGATGTAGAAGAAAATGAATGTGAGCCTTTTTCCCCTTTGAAAGACTTGTAAAAAAAATGTTTTAAAAATACTTTTAATTAATATTTGAATTTTTTTCCTTATTAGTATATATGTGAGGGGTAGAGGGTGTCACACTTTCATTTCTCATTGTTTCATTTTGAAAAAAAATTTGTTCTGATTAGTTTAAGGATTGATTCTTTACAAAACATGTTCATAATTTTTGAAGCATATTTATTTTATACTTATACTATTGTTATTTGTAATTTTTCTTTACTTTGCTTGAAGACAAACAAGATTCTAGGTTAGGGGGAGTTGATAAGGGTCATATTTAAGTTATTATTGGGACTAAAAAGTTAACACTTATCTTTCAATTGTATTATTTTCTTACAAACTACTCTTAAAACTAGTTGTTTTATATAAATTGTACATTTACTGATGTTTTCTAAATATGAAAAATTCATCCATAATTTTGTAGATTTTGATGGTTGTTTGTTAGATCTAGAAACAAAGCCAAAAGAAAGGTCAAAATGGTCTTTTCACAAAGGTTTATGACCCCAAATTCTCCTCGGCTAGCAACCAGCTTGTCTGGGCTAAAGATCTTACTTCAGCCCTAAGCAAGCAACTTGCTTGGGCGAGCTACAGCTCACTTGGGAGAGTGGAAGTCTTCAAGAGTAAGCAACAACAAATTCGCAAGCTACAACTCGCCTGGGCGAATTTATCTGCACTCCTTGGCTATTTTCTATAAATAGCCATGCATTTGTGGAAGAAAGGGAGATCCAATAGAAGCAAAATAGAGAGAAAAACACAGAGGCTAAGGAAGAAGAAGGAAAAAAAAAGGAAAAGTGAAGCCAAGGCGCTGGAAAGTTGTGATCGTGGATCACATCTTTCGTCATTTCTCTTGTTAGTCTTGTGCTCTGCGTAATGATTGGTTAGTTTTTCTTAAGGATTGGATGTAATCTTTGTACCTTTGTGTATCCCTTTTGATATTATATATGAATGAATCTTTTCTACTCATTATTGATGATTTCATTTTACTCGTAATGTTTGATTCTATTTGATCACTAGTTTCATGAAATTTGATTTTAAGTGAGACTGGAAAGTAATCTTAGAATTTGAACTAAATGATTTTACTCTTTACGTTACGTTGCTAGGAATATAGCATAACATTTTGATTGAAAAAATTATGAGAATATAATTGTAATGTTGAGGTATTTACTTCATATGCAAGGAATCAATATTTGGTAAATATTCTTAGGCCTCAAGTGCGAGGGATCAACTTGGGTAACTTAATGTGTGCATCAGTAATATTAGAAAATGATTCATATATGTTAATCTTATTAGGATACTAAGGGTATGAATGATGAAATCCAATTCTATGTTTTCTTGAATTGATTGAAGTCGTTATTATTGTTTTCGTAATTTTATGTATTTTTGACGCACTAAATTCCGTTATTTTCGTTATTCCTGTAATTTCGTTATTTCCATTATTTTTGTAAATTCGTTATTTTCACTATTCCTTTACTTGAAGTTATCTTTAGTTAGTTAAATCAAAACCAATGACATTCGATTAAATTTGTACATAACTATTGAACTAATAACCTTTATCCGAATGAATTAAATAACTCAAGTCCTTGTGAAGATGAACTATTTTTATAAATGTGTAACCTACAATGACTATTGGTATGCTTGCCAAGAGTCTAACAGACGACTAAAAACATTCTCCTAGCTCTTTATCAGTAACATCATCATCAAACTTTTATGTAAAGAACATTGATGATGGTGTTACTGACAAATAACTAGGAGATCTGTTTAGTTCATGTGACACAATAACTATCACGTAAAAGTTATGTGAGAGCAAGAGTAATTTGTTTTTGTATTCTTCTCCAACCCTGAGGAGGCTAAGAAACATATAAGTACTTTTCTAGGCTGCATGCAAGACCAGTTGGGGTCTGATGTTGTTGCGCTTTGCTAAAATTCCTACCTACATTTTTTGGATTGGCTAACCTACATTTTTTGGATTGGCTAGGTTAAAGAGTAAATCATGAACTTTTTGTAGCACTTTTCAATTGTTTTCTTCTTTTCATTTTTTTTCTTGCTTCTTTTTGTATTGATTTATTAAGTCTGTGATGAAATATGTATTCGATTTTGAAGGAATTTCTTTTTCGTTACTCGTTCACATCTTATGTTGTATTTAGAATTTTGTGTAATCTTGTAAGTTGCCAATGAAGAATTTTCCAAGTTTCAATAGAAGATAAGACATATATTTGTTTTGTTTTCTTTGTATGTTTGATAATGTTTCTTTAATTTTACCAATTATCATAGAGTGAGATTTTACTTGATTCATGATAATTTCCGGCAAGTCATTTTATATTAAACCAACAATGGAAGGGAACTAATTAGTAACATTAAATCCGTGAGTTATTCAATTCCTAACCAATTTCTTTAATTTAATTAGTTTAACCTTAATTCCTTAGATGATAAATGCTTTTCCCGCTACTATGAATCATAATCCCTTAAGTGAGCAAGATTAGTCATACCTCATAAGCATTAAGAGAAGGAAATTAACATGGAAGCTTACAATCTATTTGTATCCCTTGGCTAAATTTTTTCAAAGTTTATTGAACTGAAAGAGTCTAAATTCCAATAAATTCAATAATTAAATACAAAATAAGAGAAGAATTTAAAAAAAGAAATTAATCGCAATAAATTCAAATCAAGGTTAACCTAATCCAGAAAAGAAAGCAAATTTATGAAAGAAAGACGAGAATAAAGTCATTAATCTTTAAGTATTATTGTAAATACGAAGATATTTTAATATCTTAAGGTTCTTAACACACGCTCATAAGTCACAACCTTTAATTTTTTTCTTTCTAAACATGAGAGTGTATATACGGATTTAGATTTATGATCATAATGTGAAAAGCTACTCAACTCTTCAAAGCCCCATAGGCAAAAGGCAAAACTTAACCATACATGCTTATAAAAACCAAAATAGTTTTAAATATTAAGATATTTTATATTGGACATGAACCAATACAAGTTTTGTTTGTGACTTGGTATTTTATTTGGATGCCTTTGATGCATCTAAGACTATTATTTCAATTGACCAACAATATTATAATTTTCTAATATATTTTACTTTATACACAACCCTGTACAAGCTAGACTATATGCCAAGGACATTACATGGTCAATGATTACTGGCTACGTTCTTACCTTGTGTTTGGTTGGGTTAAAATAACGAGGCAGAAAAATAAGATGGAAATATTAATTTTTACTGTTTGAGAGAAAAATTGGAAAAGAAGTTATTTATGTGAGATTTAATTACCAGCAAATACTTTCCCTTCAAAGTAGGATGAAATCAGAGGGAAAATATTTTTATCTATCAAAATACAATTTTTTTCAACTCTTTCTCTTTCATTTGTATCCTGTCTTAATTTCTATTCTTTTCACTATATTTCACTTCCAATCCAAATAGTGCATTATTAGTTTTGTAGAAGTGAACTAATTTATTAAAAATAATAAAAAATTTATACGTTTTCTAATAATAATAATAATAATATCGTTGACACCTTGCAAGAATAAGTAATAGAAGTTTTCTCTCAAGATTTTAATTGCTTAATGGAAATAAGGGGATGATTAGGGTATATCCAGCTTGACCAGCCTGATCCGATTTAAGATTAAACAAAAAATAAAGTGGATTGAGTGAGGTTCTAGGTTTGATTGAGTTAGATTTATATAAGAATTATGTTGAGTTTGGGCTTAACTTAACCCTACAAAATCGACTTGTAAAGTGAGGATTACTTTCCACTTATATAATTTATCTCGACACTATTTTTGTTTGACGTGGGACTTCAACATGTCCCATTTTTTCTCATGACTATTCGTCATATGAGACTTTCAACACATTCTTTTATCTAAGTGTGACCACATTTATTAGATCAAAAAGTAATTTTACTTGTGGTGTGTGACTGTCATTGACCTGCTGAATTATGAAGCATACCACCATATATGCCACGGGTGAGAAGAGTATATGTTAATGACCATAGAAATGCCAATAAAAAGTAGAGTTAAACAAAGCAAGCACCAGGACAAAATGAATGAGCGAGCCTTTTTGCAACTTAAGGTATTATTTTTCAATCTAATGAAAATTCGAAGCTCCTAATTTATGGCCCCATTAAATCTTCAAGGCATCTACAATTTCATATCCAACTATAAATATTGCAACAATGGCGTGGTAATTGTTTAATTGGAAAGAAGAGAGAAGAGCATTTTAAAACAAGTAGAGTTATCACTTATCAATATTCCAACCCATTTTCAATTTTTTCAAATAAATAATTTTACTTTGAATTCTATATGAATATGGTTTTGGTTGTCTTTTTTTTTTCTTTGACAAAAAACATGCTCATCTCATTTCTTTCATAATAAAAGAGTGAATAGAACTAGGAATGAAATCAAAATAATGAGGACTAGCATGCAATCTAGATATCTTGGTTAAACTATGAGCAACTGGATTTGCTTGTTGACTTACAAACTGTATTAAACAATTCAATAGCTCTAACGGAATCATTACAAATTTTCAAAATTGCACCAAATTCTGCCAATGTGAAACGTCTAACTGCTATGCTATCCACTAAATGTTTGCAATCTATCTCACAATGTGATACCCATTTAATAACAATGAGAGCTTTAGCTTCAGCTTCCTGTGGCAGCGAAGTCCCTTGAAACCAAGAGGCAGAGGCTTTAACGAAACAACCATTGTGATCCCTAATACACGCAGCAACACCATCGAGATCAACTTCGTTAAAAATTGATGCATCTATTTTACACTTCAAAAAGCCAGGTTGTGACCAAGCGATCTACTTCAGTTGGATGAGTAGAGTGCACGAGTATTATGAACTTCTGATACAGTCTAATAATTCCTAGGGATAAAAAAAATCAGATTGTGGCTTTTCCCATGCAAGAGCATGTTGTTGGCTCGAATTATCATGAACAGGGGCATTTGTGGACTGGGCTGACCTCCAATCATGTAGGAATTGAGTAGCCAAATGAATCAAAAGACTGACGGGTTTGTGAACATTATCCCATAGCTTTTTGTTCGGACGATGCCATAAACACCAAAACAAAGCGACTGCCGTGATTTTTGGCTATGTTTAGCATCTCATTTTAGTTAATTAGCTTTTTTTTGCTAACTGATTTTTTTTTAAAACTTTATTAATAGTGTTTGATATAAAAGAGTAGCTTACAGTGTTTTTTATACTATACTTCAACCAACGTTTCATACGATTCTAACTTCTAGTTTTTTTTTTATTCCTTTTTATCCTTTTTTTAGTCTTTTCTCTTAAAGTTTTTTTTTTCTTCTTCCACTTATATAATAAACGGATAAAAATAAGAAAACCTTGTCTTATGTAAAAGAAGCTAAAAATAACACAATCTTACCGCACATTACTAACAAATAGACTTTTAATATTGATTATTAAGGACTTTCAACATTAGTTATTAATTGATGTTGAAACTAACAACATTAAAATTATCAATGTTAACATCAATTTTTGAAAAACCGATGTTATTTTACCAAAAAAATCGATTTTTCTAAAAATCGATGTTGTGATTTATTGACAATATCAGTTTTTCTAAAAATCGATGTTGTTTTTTGGATTTTTTTTAAATATCTTGTATGTTTTTTAATTACCAGCTATAATTATATATAGCAAAACTTATCATTCAAAGTTATAAAAACTCTAAAAATAAATCAAAGTTATAAACAAAATATACCACTAAAAGTTATAAACAAAATATACCACAAAGAGTTATAAACAAAAATTTCCCACAAATGTTTTCAGGATGTTCCAAGCATCATTTCCCACAAAATATACCACCAAGAGTTATAATTTTTTTTATAGATATTAGTATAGTATAGTGTACTTAAATTACAAACAAATCCAAAATAAAACAAAGTTAGATGTTGCATTTGGGAACTCAAATATAATTTGAGTTCTAGCTTCCGAATTTTGTGATTATGCAAAAGTCCTCCCTCCATAGCCAATTTTTGTAGACTTCCTCCAATGATTATAAACAATCTTGCATTCTGTAATCCCTTTCAAATTCAAATGGGTGAATCTTGCACCTTTCTTAAATGAGTACATGGTACTCGACACATCTTGAAATTAATATTAAGTTCATCTTAGAATATGATTTTAAAATTTGACAAACAAAGGTGTTTTTGTACTGATTATATACAATGTTGAGTTACTCACCAAACTACTGCAAGTCACTTTGTACTCATTCATCAGGACTTTAAAAGTCATTGAGTTAGGAATTTGGTGTTACAATGAGTGCCATTTAGGATAAGCTTTTGGTTCAAAATAGTCTTGAAATTCCTAACCTAATCCTTAATATGAACCGTGTTGAACATTTCCTCTAGTTTTCTATTAATCTTCATCATTGTCTTAGCCATTTCATTCCAATTCTTTTGATCTTCATGTGAATGAGTGTATACAAGTTTTGATGATGCTAAAAGAACAAGATGGCTTCAAGTCTAAAGTTACTTCAAGTTTAAATTCAAGATGAAGAAAACAAGACCGAGAAAGATAAGGCTTAGTTTTATTTGTTAAAAGAATCTCACATTGGTTAAAAAGGTTTGGCCTCAAAGCTTGATTTTCAAATGTTTATATAAAGCTTTAAAAGGTGTTTTATCACTACAAAAATATATGTTTTTGCACTAGTAATCGATTACCATATATTGTAATCAATTACCAGAGACAGATTACATAATTTTTTTTTTAAAAAAGTTTTCTTTTGAAATTTGAATTTTAAATGTTCTAATCGATTACCACTTGTATGTAATTGATTACCAGTGATGAAACTTCAGAAGTTAACTTTGAAAAGTCATGACCCTTCAAAACATAATTGTGTAATCGATTACCAAGAATTTGTAATCGATTACTAGTGAGAGAATTTTTGAAAAATATTCTGAAAAGTCACATCTCTTCAAAAGTTTTTGAAAAGCCACCAAGGACCTATAAATATGTGACTTGTCTACGAAAATCTTTAGAGTTTTCCATCAGAACCTAAGTGACATATTCTCTCAAAAACAAATCATTGGCCAAACACTTGCAAATCAATTGAGTATTCTTCTAAGATCTTCAACTTGTATCATCATCTCTAAAAAGAGAGAAAATTGTAGAAGCAAAGCTTCATGATGAATCAAGAGTGATTCAAAGATGTTTTGATGATAACAAAGATGATAACAAAAGATGATGACAAAGGTGATGACAAAAAGCTCAAAGGTCAATCAAAGAACAACTCAAGTGAATCAAAGATCAATCAAAGAACAACACAAGAAGAAAGTTTAGAGTCAAGAATCAAGATTCAAGGTTCAAGATCTCAAGAATCAAGATCAAGATTCAAGACTTAAGATTCAAGAATCAAGAGAAGGCTTAATCAAGATAAGTATAAAAAGTTTTTCCCAAAAACTGAGTAGCACATGATTTTTCTCAAAACATGTTTACCAAAGAGTTTTTACTCTCTGGTAATCGATTACCAGATTTCTGTAATCGAATACCAGTAGCAAAATTGTTTTGAAAAATTTTTCAAATTGAATTTACAATGTTCCAATTAATTTCAAAAAGTTGTAATCGATTACAATGTTTTGGTAATCGATTACCAGTGCCTTTGAACGTTGAAATTCAAATTCAAATGTGAAGAGTCACATCCTTTCACATAAAAGCCTTGTTTAATTGATTACACTGATTTGGTAATCGATTACCAGTGACTGTTTCTGAATAAATCTAAAGATGTAACTCTTCAAAAGGTTTTTGACTTTTTCAAATTGGTTTTAAGTTTTTTCTAAAAGTTATAACTCTTCTAAAAGGTCTTCTTGACCAGACATGAAGAGTCTATAAAAGCAAGGCTTTGTTTTGCATTTTTATTAATTCATTCAATCTTGAATACTTTTCCAATCAATCTCTTACAATCCTTTACAAGCCTTGAATCTCTTTGAACTTCTTCTTCTTTGTACCAAAAGCTTTATGAAGTTTTCTGGTTTTCCAAACCTTGAAAACTTGTGCTATTCATCTTTTTCATTCCCTTCTCCCTTGGCCAAAAAGAATTCGCCAAGGACTAACCGCCTGAATTCTTTTTGTGTCTCTCTTCTCCCTTTTCCAAAAGAATGAGGGACTAACCACCTGAATTCTTTTGTGTCTCCCTTCTCCCTTGTCAAAGAATTCAAAACGACACAGTCTGAGAATTCTTTTGATTCTTCCCATTCCCTTATACAAAAGTGTTCAAAGGATTAACCGCCTGAGAATTCTTTTGTATCCCCATTCACCAAGTATCAAATGTTTAACCGCCTGAGATCTTTGTCTTAACACATTGGAGGGTACATCCTTTGTGGTACAAGTAGAGGGTACATCTACTTAGGTTTGACTGAGAACAAGAGAGGGTACATCTCTTATGGATCAGTTCTAGTGGAGGACATCCACTAGGTTCAAAGAGAACAAGGGAGGGTACATCCCTTATGGATCTTTGCTTGTAAAAGGATTTTTACAAGGTTGAAAGAAATCTCAAGGACCGCAGGTCGCTTGGGGACTGGATGTAGGCACGGGTTGTTGCCAAATCAGTATAAAAACTCTTGTGTGTTTGTTTCCTTCTTCCCTACTCTTTTACTTTCCGCTGTGCATTTAATTTCCGCTTTTACTTTCTGTTAAGTTTCTCTTCTACTCCTCATTCTCTTAACAATTTAGTAAAAGCCTTAGAAGAGTAATTTTTTAATTAGTAAATGTTTAGGAATAATTAATTCAACCCCCCCTTCTTAATTATTCTTGAGGACTGGACGTAGACACGGGAAGTGGTCGAACCAGGACAAAATGAGTTTGCATTTCTCTCGCCCCTATCTTGGTTATTTTATCTCGCATATTTTTATCTTGCATACTTGAAGAATATTGTTGAAATATTTTGCATCTTCATCTTCATCTTCAATATTCTGAACATAGAGATTTAAAAAGGGAATTAGAACTTGATTAATTGAGAAAATTTTTAGACTTAATTCACCCCCCTTTAAGTTATTGAGACCACTTGTCCAACACTTCATTCATCGTTTTTGTTACATTTTCTGTTAGTTGTATCTATGTATCTATGTAAACAAAGCTTGCAAAATTTCCAATATGAATAGAGGTTACACGCTCCTCATGTTTGCTAAATCAAAATCTTTTTACACTAGCAAAGGAGACAAGAGTTAAGTTACCTTTGCTATTGTTACTACTTACTATGTCTGGTAGAACACAATGGGCCTCAAATCCCCAAATAAAGGCTAACCGTGCAAGCAACCCAGCCTAAACATCATTGGCTAACACTACTATAGGCAGCAAGCAAGTAAACAACCAATCTAACTAGGTCCTTGTTAGTCGCTTTATACGACTAACTTTTGTATAGAAATCATTTTCCAAAGCTTGTATAATTCCCCAATTTATGGTTATTTTGGAGTAAATTTAGTAAATGAATCTTGTTTTATGGTTAACGCTATCTCTAGAATATTTTCATTGGATTGAATGATGAAATCTGTGCATTTTCAGGTGAAAAAGAGGCTAAGTTTTGAATTGCAAAAAGTAGCAGTTGGGCTAAGCGCTTATTCACCGCTAAGCGTAGCTTCAGAGTGCTTAGCGCAAAGGAGAATCTGGCAGAGCATCAGGATCAAAGCTGCGCGCTAAGCGTGAGATCAGTGTGCTAAGCGTAGTAGGTGCCTTCAGCCAGGCTAAGCGCGAGACTGGCGCTAAGCCCAATTCCACTTACTCGCGCTAAGAGCGAAGGTGGCACTAAGCGCAATGTCGCGATTTCAGGGCCTATTTAAAGCCTATCTTGTGTAGAATTAGGGTAGAATATTACAAAGCAGAAGATTGGCACAGATTCCAGGGCAGCCATAGTGCTTATTTTGGGAATAGAGCCCTAGAAGCAGCAAAGAGGAGCAACTTTTGTAGAGATACCTAGGTTTTGTAAGCTCATTTATTGTTAGGGTTTCTTTGTAATGACTGGCTGAACACCCTAGTTGGGGATTTCTAATGAACAGCTGATGTAAATACATAATATCTAATTGATTGTGTTTTCTGTGTTCAATGCTTCATTCAATGCTTGATGTTTGTATGCTTTTGGTCTGATCACCCATTTGTGCACAGTTAGGTGACTTTAGCATTGGGAAATGTACTGTTGCCTTAGAACTTGATTGAAGCAGGATCAAAACTTAATCTTACATGAGGGATCTATGGGTTAAGTTTTGGTTTTAATTATGTTGTTACAATAATGTTGTTTAGTTTAGGCCTAGTCTTACATAAGGGATCTGCGGATGAAGCTTAGGCTAAATTAGGCTAAAACTTTTGTAAGCTACTTGAGTTGAGTCTAGTCTTACATGAGGGATTTGCGGACGAAACTCAGTTTAAGTTAGTCTAAACGTAAGAGGACTGTCTAAATTGGGCCTGGTCTTACATGAGGGATCTACGGACGAAGCTTGGATTAATATGGCCTGATGAGGGATTGAGGTTTAAGTAATTTAGGCTACAACATAGAACATAAGAGCATGATTGATTAGAGAAATATATTTCTATACATCAGCTTGTTTGTTAGAAAGACCTAACATTTCTACCTACTGCTATCATTTTTATTTACCTTGCATTTTATAGTTTTAGCATAAAAGTTTAGTTTAAATTTTGTCTAAAATTATCACTTATACATGTTATCTCAACAATGCTTCAATTCTAAACTTAAGTCAGGCTAACATTAGTTCCCTGTGTTTGATACTCGGATTCATCCATTTTAATTTTAAATACTTGACGATCCGGTGCGCTTTTAGGTAAACCCCCATTGAAATTTCCTTGAGACATAAATGAACAAAAATTAACTACAACGGGGAACAATCAAAGTATTTATGGCACTATTACCAGGGAACTAAATCGTTAGTAGAGTTTAGTTCACTTTGCAGCATTGCTTTAATTTTACTTATTCAATTTTTTTTTATTCTTTTGACTAACATATTAGTTTAGTACATTCATTGTTCTTTTGAATTGGATAACTGCTGTACTGTTGTTGTATGCAAAGAAGATCTTTTGCAGGTGATTTGATTTCCATTGATTTGGAGATTAACGCCACTTGTAGAAGGCGTAATCAAGAGAGAATTAGAAATTTTTTGCAGGACTTAGAGGCAGTAGTAATTCCAGAGGAAGAACCTCAACCTTCTGAGGCATCTTCTACTTTTCCTATTGCAGAACATTATCATTTAGATCCTATTGAAGATTACATCATGGCTGAAGAACCAAGAAGAGTTACTCTAGAAGATTATTCAAGTTCCAATGTGCCATAATTTTTCACCAGTATTGCACAACTAGAAGTTCAAGCACAAACCATTACTTATCCACCATCATTGATTCAATTGATTCAGAATAATTTGTTTCATGGATTACCAAATGAAGACCCATATGCATACTTAGCCAATTACATAGAAATCTGCAATACTATTAGGTTGGCTGGAGTGCCTGAAGATGCAATCTGACTGAGTTTGTTTTCATTTTCTTTATCAGGAGAAGCCAAGAGGTGGCTTCATTCATTCAAAGGTAATAGTCTTAATACATGGGATGAAGTTATGGAGAAATTCCTGAAGAAATATTTCCCTGAGTCTAAGACTGCAGAAGGAAAAGCTGCCATCTCTTCTTTTCACCAATTTCTCGATGAATATTTGAGTGAGGCCTTGGAAAGATTCCTTGGTTTGTTGAGAAAGACTCCCACTCATGGATTCTCAGAATTGATACAACTCAATATCTTTATAGATGGGTTAAGACTGCAGTCCAAACAGCTATTAGAGCTTTCGCAAGAGGGAAAATCAAATTGAAGACCCCTGAAGAAGCCATGGATCTCATTGAAAATATGGCTGCAAGCGACACTGCTATTTTGAGAGATAGAGCTCATATTCCTACCAAAAGGAGTTTATTGGAGTTAACCTCCCAAGGTGCATTGTTGGCACAAAACAAATTGCTGTCTAAGCAACTGGAAGCCTTGACTGAAATACTAAGTAAGTTGCAAACTCAAATTCATTCTGCACATACTTCACATGCTTCTGTTTTGCAGGTGCAGGATGTACCATTTGTGGGGGAGCTCATGAATCTGGATGTTGTATTCCTATTGAAGAAAACCCCACTCATGAAGTCAATTACATGGGAAATTAGCCCAGAAATATTTTAATGCAGGAGGATTTTCTGGATTCCAACATGGCCAACAATATAATTGACAGCAGGGACAATGCAGGAACCACCCTGGAAATTAGTTCAATAGAGATCAAGGTGAACCATCCACAAGGCCACAACAACAAGGGCCTAGTCTTTATGATCGCACACCGAAGCTGGAAGAGACTCTAGCTCAGTTTATGCAGGTTTCTATGTCTAACCAGAAGAGCATAAAGTTCACCATAAAGAATCTTGAGGTTCAAGTGGGACAACTTGCAAAGCAATTGACGGATAGATCATCAAGCAGTTTTACAGCTAATACAGAGAAAAATCCCAAGGAGGAATGTAAAGCTGTGATGACTGGAAGTAGAATGGAAATAAAAGGAGATGATAGTGAAGCTGGAAAGAAGATAGAGGAACATAAGCAACAACTAACAACTAAGCCAACACTTGAACCTGTTTTTGATTCTGTAGAACTTGAAGAGATTAATGAGGAGACTGAAGATGATAAGGAAGAAGAGACACCAATAAAAGAAAAAGAAAAAGAAAAAAAGTTGAAAAATGAAAAACAAAAAGAGAAAGTTGTTGATGATGAGATGAGGAAAGGCAAGAGTGAGGCAAACACTGACAAGAAGAATGATACTACTCCAAATGAAGGCAAGGAAGTGCCTTATCCTTTGGTACCTTCCTGGAAAGAGAAAGAAAGACATTTGACCAGATTTCTTGATATCTTCAAGAAACTGGAAATTACTTTACCCTTTGGAGAAGCACTTCAACAGATGCCACTTTGTGCCAAATTTTTAAAAGATATTCTGACAAAGAAGAACCGGTACATCCACAGTGACAAAATTATGGTGGAAGGCAATTGTAGTGCTGTGATTCAACACATTCTTCCACCTAAGCACAAAGATCCTTGAGTTGTCACGATACCGTGTTCCATTGGTGAGGTTGTTGTAGGAAAAGCTCTCATAGACATGGGAGCTAGTATCAACTTAATGCCTCTCTCCATGTGCCGGTGACTTGGAGAGATAGAGATAATACCTACACACATGACCCTCCAGTTAGCTGATCAGTCCATCGCAAGACCATATGGAGTGATTGAATATGTTTTAGTGAAGGTGAAACACCTTATATTCCCAGCTGATTTTGTTGTGATAGACATAGAAGAGGATGCGGATATTCCTCTCATTCTTGGCCGCCCATTCATGTCTACTGCAAGCTGTGTAGTAGATATGGGAAAAAAGATGTTGCAAATGGGCATAGAAGATCAGAAAATCAGCATTGATCTATTTCATGAAGATAAATAACCACCTGACCGAAATGTCTGTTTTAAAGTTCATGTGATGGAGGAAAGAAGACCTGAGAAGAAGGTCCTTGAAGTGGGAACATTATTGGATCCTAGATAACAGTATGATGCGTCAAGCTAGTGATGTTAAAGAAGCGCTTACTGGGAGGCAACCTGGCTTTTCTTTCCCTTTTCTATCTTTATTTTTTTTTCTTGCATGTAGTTAGGACATCTTGCTTGTGATTGTGATAGATTTTAGCTTGTTTAGTAATGAACAAAAAGGGTTGTTAAAATTATGTGTGAAGAGATAAGCATAAAATGACTTAGAAAATTTTTCAAATTCCTTATCCGCTAAGCGCAAACCTTGCGCTAAGCACCATCTCTTCACGCGCTAAGTCGAGCTTTCTCACGCTAAGCGCAAAGACCCCTGATTGATTGGCTGAATGGTTCAGCTAAGCGCACATTGCTGCGCTAAGCCCAACATCTTCACTGTAAGTTGCACCTTAAGCAACGGGCTTAGAGTGGATGATGCGCTAAGCGCCACCTCCTCTCTGTGAAAATTTATTATAGCTGCGCTAAGCATGCCATCCTGCGCTAAGCCCCAGATTGATTTTGTAAGTTGAGCTTTCAAGCTGAGCTTAGCGGGAAAGGATGCACTAAGCACCAACATCATTATGTTTCAAAGTCATTGGAAGTGCGCTTAGTGCAGGTAGTGGCGCTAAGCCTGAATCACTCACTTTAAGTTGATGCTTGATGTACGCTAAGCCTCACATCTCAGGCTAAGCGCATATTGTAGAAAGATTTTTGGTGTTGTAGAAAGCGCTAAGCGCTGCTCCCGTGCTAAGCCCCAAATGCTTACTGGAGTTTACAACTTCAAGTTGGGCTTAGCGCGTGGCTAGGCTAAGCGCTAGTGTTTTAAACTCAAACTCAAATGTCACGCGCTAAGCCGAGCTTTCTCGCGCTAAGCACGCCATATGAATTTCAATTTTTAAAAAGTAGAGGCAGAGACACTTAGGTTGCTACCTTTGCACCCAAACCTCTGCAACATCTCATTCCTGAGCATTCTCTTATTTCTGCTGTGTGCCTACTGCTCCTCTGCATCTTGCTTGCTTCTTTGCAAAGACAATCCAAGTAAGTTAGCATTTCTTCTTTTACTTTCATGCTTCACACCTTAGGATAGAGGATTTATGTTTTCTTTGTTAGCATTGCTGTTAGGTTAAGTTACTTAGTTTTAGGGTTAGGTATTTTAGGACTTTAGGTAGTTTAGAAGCCCATTAGGGGCAATGTGGTTAAAAAGGTGTGAAAAACCCTGTGTATCTTTTTGGGATTCGTGATGAACGTGCTAAGCGCGCCTGTTGCGCTTAGCCTGTTCATTGCAATTGTTAAAATTTTTCAGATTTTTGATGATCACGCTAAGTGGACCATGTCGCGCTAAGCGTGTTCATCGTGGCTGTTGAACCAAAATGATACAGACGCTAAGTGTGCCTGTGCGCTAAGCGTCAATGGTATATTGAGATACTCAGAGTAGTTCAGGCGCTAAGCCTAGCTTGCTGAGCTAAGTGCCACTTAGGTTCTGTTTCTTTACTTTTGTAATAAGGCTAAGCGCGCCTGTGCGCTAAGCCTCAGTGTCTATCTATCAAGCTGAGCTAAGCGCCAGCATGCGGTGCTAAGCCCCAATCCTTTACTATTTCTAAAATTGTAGACTTAGGCTAAGTGCCCTTGTGCGCTAAGCCTATTCTACAGAAAAAATGTTTTTCTGTGTCTTCGAGCTAAGCGCCAGCTTGCTGCGCTTAGCGCTTGTGTTAGTTTCATAAGGCGCACTAAGCGCCAGGTTGATGCGCTAAGCGCCCAACTCTGTTTTCAGTTTAATTTTTCTGTTTTCTTGAGAATAAACCTATACTAATCTCTTGTGTTTTGTCTCATATTTTGCAGATGGCATCTCAGAAAAGAAAATCCATTGCTTCTTGATCTTCTCAGATCAGATATGATAGATACAAATTTTCTTCCCCTGAAGCATGGGATCGCTACACCAACAACATCTTCGGCAGAAAGATCATTCCTGAAAGAAATGTGCAGCTGTCGTTTAATGACTTTGAGGAATTTCAAGGGGAGTTAAACATGAGGAACTAGCATAAGAAAATCTCGAATTTGGAAGAGGGAAACATAGATGTGGCACTTGTAAAGGAGTTTTATGCAAATGTTTATGATCTTGAAGACAAGTCACTAAAGCAGGTCAAGGTTAGAGGGCAATGGATTCCATTTGACTCAGCTGCCCTCAACTCTTTTTTAGAAACACTGGTGGTCATAGAGGAAGGAGAAAGTCTTTTGGCATATGCAAGATTTGTGTTGCTAAGGCCAAACCAGCAAGAGTTAGCAGCCTGTTTGGGTATCCCAGGCAAGGGATTTGAATTGAATTCAGATGGACTACCTTTGAAGATTTTAAGGAAAAATTTGACTACTCTTGCTCAAACTTGGAGTGTCTTTTCTTTTTCTAACTTGGCCCCCACCTCTCATACTTCTGACATCAATTTTGATAGAGCCAAGTTAGTGTATGCACTCATACAGAAGATGGATATGAATATGGGATCCTTCATTTCTAGTCAGATTACACTCATGGCCCAACATGACTCCTCGAGGCTCGACTTTCCTGCCCTAATCATTGCTTTATGTAAAGCCCGGGGAGTCCACTCTGATTCCTTTACCCATGAGAGATTGAGTCCTGCCATTAATTTGGCATATATTAAGAAGAACTGTTGAAATCTTGATGATCCAATAGTCACTTTTAGAGGACCTAGGAAGGCGAGGGGTAAGAGATCTAAGGCCTCTTCCACAGCACCATCAGAGGCTCCAGCACCTCCTTCTTCTACACTTCCTCCCTCTTCCTCCATAGATATCCCAATGATTCCTCCAGCACCTTCACATATTCCACTTCCAGCTCCAATATCTACAGGTCCAGCAGATTTTATTTTCACTCCTCAGATGTTGTACTCCATGCTCCAGAGCATCCATAGGGGGCAGTCCATCATCACACAGAGCCTTCAGGGCTTGGGCTTGCCCTCCATTATGAGCATGGAGGAGTTTGATGCACAGGTGGCCTGGCCAGGAGACCAGCCTTCTTCCTCTGGAGGGGGTGGGGCCTCCACAGCCCAGGAGCCTATGACTGAGGAGCCTTTAGGAGTAGCAGTAGCAGAGGATGAGGATGAGTTCACTCCTCCTGGGCCTTTTGATTTTGTTGCAGGTACACATACGGCTCAGGAGGAGGAGGCTATTCCAAAGCCATCTCCAGCCCCTGTGCATGCACCTGATGATGCCACACTAGTGGTGGAGCCTGAGCAGACTATTCAGGATTCTTTAGCAGCTCCAGCACTGGATCTTAATGAAGACCAACCACAGGAGGAGCAGGACGTTTACATTTTTTTTGCATTATGAACACTTTAGTTTAGTTTTAGTTATTTTATGTTTTATGTCATTTAAATTTAAGCTTTTATGTTTTAGTCTTTTAATTTTAGTAGCGTAGTTGTTTGTTTACTTGTACAAAAAGCTTGATTGAACAGTTAATTGATTGAACATTGTATGCAGTGGCTTGTTTGGTACGAAATAAGTGTTTGAAAGTGATTGATTGAGCAAATGTATGAATTGAATGGATTAGGATGATTGGATGATTGTTTTGATCAATTTTGCTGTCATTAGAAGAGAATGAGCATATGATTGGAATTATGTCTGAAAATGTTAGTCGGTTGTCAGATTGATTGTGAAGGAATGCATTAACCGTATCCCAGTGAGAGTTTGATCTTTAAAATTTTGAGAGAAATGACTATCATTTAGTGCTGATTTTTGCGTGAATCTCTGAAGTATGGATTGGATGCATGAACTTGAGGATTATGAAGGCCATGTTTGATTATGAATAGCTACTTTTCCAAAAAGCTAACCTTGTGATTGAATGAATTATCCCTTGCACCCAGTTTGAGCTGAATGAATTGATTGATTGATTGAACCTCGATCCTATTCAGTTGTATTTTTTGCTACCTTATTTTAGGTTGTAGGAGAGCATCATCCACACAAGATGGTTCAAGGTAAATTTGTTCCAAATTTGGGGGAGGCACTGGGTAAGGATTGAAATGGTCAAAGAAAATAGTATATACACATTGTTTCTGTTCTGTTAAAAAAAAGTTGTAAGTATAAATAGAGTTAATAAGCGTGTATGCTATAATTTCAGGTATGAAAGCTAAGTGCCTAAGAAAAAGGGCAAGTATGGGGAAGGAATGAATGAAAAAGTGAAGGTTATTATATGGATGAATGCTCTCCTAGAACCTAAGTTTTTGAATCCTAGAAAAACCATGAATTGTTGGCAGCCTAACCCCATTACAAGCCTAGAAAGTCCTTCGTATTCATTTTTGTGTGTTCATTACTGTATGATAGGAGATGAAATGCAAAGGTTGGAACTTGTGTTGGTTGTTTATGATGGAATAAGCCTAAACACTTGAGTTTGAGTGAAACAATGACTGTGAGGTTTTGGTTGATGATCCTTCCTTGATTTCTGTCATACTTACTAGCTTATTTTATGATGGAAGCATGCTTGTGGGGCTTCTATGGAGGCTGGATCTTTGAGCTTCAATGAGGTCATTTAATGGTGATTTTCCACCATGGAGATGCAGCGGAAGACAAAGGAGAAGAGGTGAGAGGAGGCGCCATCCACTAGGGAATAAGCAATGGAAGAAGGAGCTTCACCACCAAGATGAGCCTTGGATAAGAAGCTTGGAGAGGATGCTTCAATGGAGGAAAAGAAAGAGGGAGAGAAAGAGAGAGAGGGGAGCACGAAATTGAAGGAAGAAAAACGGAGAGAAGTTGAACTTTGAGTTGTGTCTCACAAGACTCTCATTCATCAAAGTTACAACAAGTGTTACACA
The DNA here is from genome assembly GCF_000004515.6 of Glycine max. Lineage (NCBI taxonomy): Eukaryota > Viridiplantae > Streptophyta > Magnoliopsida > Fabales > Fabaceae > Glycine > Glycine max. Next base: position 18,655,067 of record NC_038256.2, read on the forward strand.
TGCTTCTATTTATAGACTAGGTAGCTTCCTTAAGAAGCTTTCTTTAGAAAACTTCCTTGAGAAGCTTCTTTGAGAAAACTTCCTTGAGAAGCTAGAGCTTATGTCGCAACGTGCCCTTCGTGGGCGAGCGAGGGCGAGGCTCACGGGTGCACTTTCCAAAGGAGGAAAGGTGCGCGGAGTCGCCACCAACGTTTATTTGTGGAAAACGTCGGGAAAACCGAAGGAAACCGGTCAAAATGAAAATTCTAAGTCCGGGAGTTGTATTTACGCTTGAGGAAGGTATTAGCACCTCTCACGTTTGTCTCAAAGGACAACAGCCTATTTTTTAGAATTGTGGAATTGTGTCATGTTACCTTTTATTTCTTTTTATTTTTTGAGGTCGACAAAAGTGGGGCTTTTGCTCCTACATACCCTCCTTTGGAGAGGAAACCAGACCTACGTAGTTTTTACTTATGTGTGAAACAAGTGATTCTTTTACTTTGAAGGGTGATCATTTTAAGGCGTTGGACCTTACAAATGATCCTTTTTACTTAGTAAGAAACTGACATGATAAACTTAAAAAAAAAACCTATTTTTGTGGACGAGCTTGACTAGGCGAGTTGATTTTAGCCTTAATTTCACTTTAGTTATTAGTCAATTCAATTAAGAATGAGAAGTCCCAAAGAGAAAACGTCTGATTGATCTTACGCTTTTATTTTACTAAAAGACATTTTTTGATTATTATATTATTATTTTACCTCTTTTTTTATTTCCAACGTGATTACGGCACAACCGAATGGTTGGAATTCATTTTAACCGAAGTTAATGGATAATACAATTCAAACGATCGGTGGAAATTTATTTTATTTTTACATTAAGCGAGAAATGACTTAAATAAATGGCTTAAGCACGTCAAAAGGGGGTATAAAAAGTAAATGAAAACAAGAAGAAAAATACATGAAACAAAATGTGGACCACCACGGGTCCATATAATGAATTGAATAGCTTGGTTTGAGGTACTTACCCGTTGAAGACTGAAGAAAACGAAGAACGAACGATGAATCTTGAAGAACGGTCGAGAATCTTCACGTAATTCCTCACGGAAATGTTACGGAAACGTTTCGGAAGTGCCTCGGCTTGAATTTTCTTCACGGAAACAATTTTTCCAAGCAAATTCGAAAGAGAGAGAAGTGCCTAAGGGGCTGAACCCTTTTCCTTCTCACTTCTTCCCCTATTTATAGCAAAATAGGGGAGAAGCTTGCCGCCCAGCTCGCCCAGGCGAGCCAGGTTGCTTCCTCCAGAAGCAACAACCTTCTGGAGGAATCTTCTGGAAGGCCCATGTGGGCCTGATTGCTATTTACACCCCCTTTTTACTAAATGCACCCCCTTTTCTATTTTTTTGTAATTCTTTTTCCGTAACGTTACGAAACTTTACGAATTTCGTAACGATACTTATTTTCCTTCCGTAAGGTTACGAATCCTTACGGATTATGTATTTACTCCTTTTTTACCTTTCGAAGAAGTCACGGAAACTTACGGATTGCACAAAAACACCTCTTTTGACTTCCGCCACATTGTAGAATTTCACGGATCGCGCAAGCCTGCTTCCTTTAGATTTCTGAGACGTCTCGGGACTTCATTTGTGTAACAAAGGACGCCAAGTATCTCAAAGCGGCTAACCAAAGATCGCATGTCATCAAGTAATAATCCCCGGACAAAATTAGGGTATGACAGTTGCCCCTCTTTACTTACCTCTCATCGGAGATAAGAGGAAAGCAAAGATAGGACACTGATTTCGTCCGTCCTGCCCTTTTCGCGATGACGACTCTCATCTCTACTTCTTCTTTTTTCTTCTGCACAAAACAAAATACAAACAACAACCAGAACAACGAATATAATACAGATATACACATATACACATACTTGGCGAAGGAACCGATCTGGAAAACAACAGAATAACGTGCTTCCCAGTCACCAGAAGCTTCACACTTGATAATGGAGAACACATGAACAGCGCTAGGCAATGACATTCATGGTACTCCGAACAAAGGTGGAGTATGGAGGATTGCCTTGAGGGTCCGCACTTAGGCAATCATGAAACTCAGCTCCAAACTCGAAAGTGGAGGACACATGAACAGCCCTAAACAAGAACATTCATGTGGCTCCGGAACAGGATGAGAATGGAGGATTGCCTTGAGGGTCCTCTCTTAGGCAATCATGGAACACAGCTCCAGACTCGAAAATGGAGGAAACATGAACATCCCTAAGCAATAACATTCATGTGGCTCCGGAAAAGGATGAGAATGGAGGATTGCCTTGAGGGTCCTCTCTTAGGCAATCATGGAACTCAGCTCCAGACTCAAAAGTGGAGGACACATGAACAGCCCTAAGCAATAAAATTCATGTGGCTCCGGAAAAGGATGAGAATGGAGGATTGCCTTGAGGGTCCTCTCTTAGGCAATCATGGAACTCAGCTCCAAACTCGAAAATGGAGGACACATGAATGACAACGCAATTCACTCATGCGACTCCGGAAAAGGATGAGAATGGAGGATTGCCTTGAGGGTCCTCTCTTAGGCAATCATGAAACTCAGCTCCAGACTCAAAAGTGGAGGACACATGAACAGCCCTAAGCAATAACATTCATGTGGCTCCGGAAAAGGATAAGAATGGAGGATTGCCTTGAGGGTCCTCTCTTAGGCAATCATGGAACTCAGCTCCAAACTCGAAAATGGAGGACACATGAATGACAATGCAATTCACTCATGCGACTCCGAAAAAGGATGAGAATGGAGGATTGCCTTGAGGGTCCTCTCTTAGGCAATCATGGAACACAGCTCCAAACTCAAAAATGGAGGACACATGAATGACAACACAATTCATTCATATGGCTCCGGGAAAGGATGAGAATGGAGGATTGCCTTGAGGGTCCTCTCTTAGGCAATCATGGAACACAGCTCCAGACTCAAAAGTGGAGGACACGTGAATGACAACGCAATTCACTCACGTGGCTCCGGAAAAGGATGAGAATGGAGGATTGCCTTGAAGGTCCTCTCTTAGGCAATCATGGAACACAACTCCAGACTCAAAAGTGGAGGACACATGAACAGCCCTAAGCAGTAACATTCATGTGGCTCCGAAAAAGGACGAGAATGGAGGATTGCCTTGAGGGTCCTCTCTTAGGCAATCATGGAATACAGCTCCAAACTCGAAAATGGAGGACACGTGAATGACAACGCAATTCACTTACGTGGCTCCGGAGAAGGATGTTTGGCAGGACCGAACAGTCCACCGGGTTTTTCCACCTAAAGGATAACATGCTTTTTGCAAAGAAAAATAAATCATTCGCGAGAGCACCACATCTTGGAGAAACAATATACTTGTGCCAAGGGTAATCTTCCTTGTAACCCAGAATGAAGGGTAGGACGTCAACTTCTAGCTTTCAAACGAACACGCAGGGGAAACATGGGGCTAATCTGAAAATAAATCACTCATGGTGTATAAAACTCACAAGGCAAGTGTCTTAGCCTATTCCCAACCAATAACTGCACCATGACTCTATTTTGCACGCGACTTCCTATCGAATCATAGATCAAACGTACGATCACGGACCAATAGGATTTTCCCGAGGTCAGGTTTTTTGAGAGTGGGCTGGGTGTTTCGGTCTTTTCCTCTTCGTTCATGTGGGGTGGGATATTGCCAGTCAGGAATGATTCTGAGTGGCAATCTGGCTTTTGGAGACTTTCTATCCTCTTTCTTCATTGATCGAGAACTGCTTCTTTTCCTTTTTTTTACTCCCTCTCGATCTTTGATCGGGAATCCTTCTTTCCTTTCTTTTGTTCTTTTCTTGATTTTCATTTTTCTCTTTTTCTTTCTTTCTTTCCATTTCTTCCTTCTCTTTCTTTTCACTTTTCCTTCCCCATCCCTTTCTTTGGGAAATCGGGTTTAGCATTCTATTTGCTCTCCCTTGAGAAGATTTCACTGTCCTTTGCTTTGGGGGAAAGGAGGAGGATTCTTTTGATAGGCCCAGGTTCAAAGAGGTCTAAGGTTGTGTCTCAATGGGATCTTTTATCGTGGGAACCCCAATCTGGATATCTGGGGCGAGACAAATTTGGGGGTGAAGGTGTCGCTCTCGGCCCGAACTTCCGTATTATTCCATAAGGCACGCATGACAATGATGATTTGAAAACAACATGCAAAATCAGTCATGGCTATAGCCAAGTGGGCACTCAAGCATCCTGTTTATGGCATTGTGATACTACGGTTGGGAATTTACACAGACAGACCCAACGTTTCCAGAAGATGCGTTTGCTCTTTACGAATGATTTATACTTCTCAACTATGACATGTCGACCTTCGCGGTCTTTCTTTCTTTTTCTTTTTGTTCTATATGTTCGTTAACACTATACACCCGTGGTCCTTTATGAGGAAAGTCTTTCTTTGTACATCTACATTTTTATACACGACAAACTGTTCCTGTATACGCACTAGAATTTTACGTCACACGGTCTATATACAAACCCTACTTACATTCAAAGATTTTTTTCATTTTTCCCAACACACACTTATGGTTCACACAAAAAAAAGTTTCTTCATATACACTCGTTGCTCATATACACAAGAATTCCTTTCCACGCATCATTTACACACAAGAATCCTTCTATACACATTCTCCTTTTACATACATGCAAAAATAAAAACCTTTTTCTTTCCTTTATGAACATGACTTTATTCACAGCGCTTCTTTCTTTTTATTAGGATTTTTGGTTCATTTTATTTTATTTTTTAGGACGACGTTCCTAAATGAAAAAACTCTACACGGTTCCGGGATTTCAACAAACACTATCGACAACAATGAAACAAGTACCGGCGTAACAAACTCAAACGATATGTATGTACAAAACAAAAGTCAAAACATGAAACAAACGTTAGTCCCTTAGTCAAACAAAAGTAAGATGATTTATACCAAGAAAAAAAAATGGAAACAAAAAGACATATGGATCAAAGAAACTCCCAATCATGCGGCTCCGCTCCCTCCTAAGAAATCAAGTAAATCGGTCATCTCTTCGTCTTCGCGGGCCTCCTCTGCCCCATCGGGAGCCTCTGCTGGTGCCCCTGCTGGTGCCTCTCCTGCCTGGGCGTCAGGCCAATCCCCAGGCCACGCGACCTCTGCCCTGAACTGGTCCGGAGTAGGGCACGGAAAAGAAGTAAAGCCCTGACTCTGCAGGCTGAGACTCATTTGATACAGACAATCATGAGTCTGTACATGTGCCCGATGGTTGGCCGCCTGCTGGCGAACCAAATGCCGCAAAGACTGCTCCGTGTCAAATGATCCGGCTGGACCAGCCTGATGAGGTGGCGGCGCGTCCGCGGCCTGTGGTGCATCACCCTGGACCTGTCTCTGCGTGCAGTACTTCTCAATAAAAGCTCGGGTGATGGGCGGCCGAATCACCTTGCTAGGTGTGACGGGGACGCCGAACGACTGGCAGAGTCCTGTGATCAAGGCGAGAAATCCCAGGGCCCTGTTGGACTTATCTGGGTCCAGAGGGTGCCTGGTAGGCGCCATACCTGCAAAAAGATAGATGGCATCAGCAATTAACTGAGCCACATGGATGCTCATCCGCGTCAGGATGGCGTACACCAGCTGACACTTCGGCAGGGGGAGATCGGAATTATGATCGGTGGGCAGGATGTTGCTGAGCAGCAAAGTCATCCATATCTGAGTCAGGGTGGTCATGTTGGTGCGCATGATCTGCACCCGTCTCCCGGCCGTAGTCCGGGCAAAATCTTGCCCCGGTATACATAGCAACTAGGCGATGGCCTCCTCATCGAACCCATCGGACCCGTTCCTCCTCTGGCCATACTCGCACTCCTGACCCTCTTCCAGCACTAAAGGATATCCCAGGAGCTGGCCGATAGCATCTGCATCAAACGGGATCCACTAACCCCTCACCCAGGACCTCATATCACGCACGCCCTCCTCTGTTGGCCAAGCATTGGCATAAAATTCGAGGACTATTTCTGGATCGAACTTGGCCATGGGGGTAACCAGTGATGCCCACCGCCGGCGACCTATCTCTTCCTGGAAATCCGTATACTCGTCGTCCCTGAGCTGGACATGTCGCTCTCGGAGAAATGACCATCCCTTGATGGCCTCGAAGCGCTGCTGGTGTACAGCGCTCCTAAAGCGGTGACTGTCATACTCAGGAGCGGAACTAGTTCCTTCGGCCGCCTTATCCTTCCTGGATCTCTTCGAGGCAAGCTTCCTCGGGGCCATTTCTTGCGAGAACAAACATTCAGAAGTTAGTTTTACCAGATAATGCTTACCTTAATGCAAAAAATGTCATGCCAATCCCTCTAATTTAGACTAAACTCATAAGATCCATTCATGCACACACGCATGTGTAGAAAATACCCTATTATTTATATCAACATACAAGGATATTCAAAACATTCTAGTTACCATACATATAAATTTTTTTTGAAAGAATACTTACACGCATGCTCAAGGTATTGTGCCCATATGTTCATATCCTAAACATTTGCTATTTACAAACTACCTATACATGTTTGAAATGTATATCATACAAATTTTTATTGTTTCTCTCATATTCATTTATATGCATGTCGGAAAGCTAATTACATTATGCACACACTTTTGCATTTAAAAGGGACTTTCATGCCATCTAATCTACACTGGAGGGGCAATTCCACATCATATATTCATTTGGGGAGCATTCTCGCGCCATCTTTGGCATGGGTACACATTTTTTGAAAGACTCCTTATGCTACTTATCCACAAATATACATACTTTGAAATGCATTATTTACTATTCATTCACTTTGCAAGGTATTTTTATGCCATATATTCACATATATCTACACACCATTGAGAAAGCATCTCCCACGTTACTTAGGTGCAAAGTGCCAATCATGGGGCAGCTCAAATCCTTACAAAAAGTCCCTATTTTCATGCTTTTCTAATCCTAAAACCAAATTTTGGATTCCTAGCCATAAGCATGTTTCCTTGCATTGAAGCTTTAAAAAGTTTGGGTTTCTAAGCTTGGGATTACATTTGGGCACCTATTTTGATTTTCCCATGCTGTCTCTACATACATAAAATAGCCCCACCGTCCCAATTTTTTCAAAATCATATTCATATATCATTGGGGCATTTCATCGAGCACTTGGTGGGTGCACGTTTAGACATAAATTGCAAGAGAATGGGAGCAATGTGGCATGCCCCATTGCTTCAGAATACAACCTAGGCCTAAGGCCTTTTCATTCAAATCCTCAATTCAAGAAAACAAGCACCAAAGCAAACCAAAACTGCCTCACAAATATAAGCATGTTCTCACAATTTAAGGCACCAAAAGATGAAGAAAACACATCAATGGGAAGCAAAAAACCTCAAGGATGGAATACTTACTTGTTGGAGTGAATTGAAACACCAAAAACGAAAGCAAAACGCGATCAAAAGGCTCAGGGGAGCAAGAACCCGCAAGCCTTCGTGTTCTCTCTTTTCTTGAATGAGGGGGGAAGTTTTGGATGCCCAAAACGTTTCCCTCCCTCGTTTTTTATAATTTGGGTGCAGGGGTTGCTCGCCCAGGCGAGCTAACCTGCTATATATATATATATATATATATATATATATATTTTTTTTTTTTTGAGGGGAACATTAACCATGTCCCCTCCTCCCTTACGGGCCAGCGTTTACCTAACTTGAACCTACTTAAGTCAGAATTAGGCGTTGATTACTTATTTAAAACAAACAAATAGTAAAAGAAATTGCGAACACAAAGGATACTGGGCTGCCTTGCAGCGACGTTCTTTGCTTGTTTCGCGCGGGGAAGGGGCAACGATTGGTTGGTCGTGACCCCATCCCCACTTGCATCTGTCCCTATGCACCTGCAAGTAGGAAACAAAAATACGCGGCCAATCGTGACCGGTCATCGTCTTACCTTGGTTGATTTCTGCCATTGATTGGTCTTGACTTCTGACCATGGCCTGAGACGATTCTACTCTTTGCTATGACAAGGTATGTATGTGTATGTATGAATGCTTCTAATGCGATGATTTTATTTTAGTGAAGACTAGTTAGGTTCAATAAGCATTTAGGGCACCCCATACACCGAGCGAAGAGGGCTCAAGTTATAACAAATCTAAAACACAAAGTTTGAAACACCAAAGGGAGGACTAAAACCTCGCCCATCTTTTCTTTTCAGAGAAACGAGACAAATACAATGAATGGGAATCCCTAGAAGAAACCAAAAGGAGCAAGAAGAAAATCAAAAATAAAAACGTGCAACGGTCCTCTCGATTGCCCCAGACTTTTAAGCGTAATATCGTTTAACTACATCGGAGTTCACGGGCGAAGGTAATTCCTCGCCATCCATGTGGGTGAGTATCAGAGCACCCCCAGAAAAAGCTCTTTTCACAATGAAAGGTCCTTCATAATTTGGGGTCCACTTGCCTCGATTATCTTTAACAGCGTGGGACATCTTCTTCAGCACGAGGTCTCCCTCGTTGAACTTGCGCGGGCGTACCTTCTTGTCGAATGCGTTCTTTATCCTTCGTTGATACAAACGCCCATGGCTCATGGCGGCCAAACGCTTACCTTCAATAAGGTTAAGTTGGTCGTAGCGTACTTGAGCCCATTCTGACTCTTCTAGGCCCGACTCCGCCATTATCCTCTGAGAAGGAACTTCTACCTCAAATGGGAGTACTGCCTCCATCCCATAAACCAAAGAATACGGCGTTGCCCCAGTAGAAGTTCGTATCGAGGTTCTGTATCCGTGTAGGGCGAAAGGCAACATCTCATGCCAATCCTTGTATGACACCGTCATCTTTTGAACAATCTTCTTGATATTCTTATTCGCAGCCTCTACAGCCCCATTCATCTTTGGCCGATAAGGGGTAGAGTTATGATGCTGGATCTTGAAGTCTTCGCACATCTCCTGCATCATCTTATTGTTCAGATTGGTGCCATTGTCAGTAATGATCTTCCTGGGGAGTCCGTATCGACAAATCAACTCCTTCTTTATGAATCTAACTACCACATTCCTCGTGACGTTAGTATAGGAGGCTGCTTCGACCCATTTGGTGAAGTAATCTATCGCCACAAGAATGAAGCGGTGACCGTTCGACGCTTTTGGTTCTATGGCCCCAATGACATCTATTCCCCACATAGAAAAAGGCCATGGGGCGGACATAACATTCAGAGGATGTGGCGGAACATTGACATTGTCTGCGTACGCCTGACATTTATGACACTTCCTTACATGAGCACAGCAATCACTTTCCATGGTGAGCCAATAATAACCGACCCTAAGGATTTTTTTGGCCATAACATGCCCATTGGCATGTGTCCCAAAGGAACCTTCGTGGATCTCCTCAATCATGAAGTTCGCCTCTTTGGCATCTACACATCGTAGGAGGGTCATGTCGTGGTTTCATTTGTACAGGATGGTACCACTTACAAAGAAACCAGTAGCTAATCTCCTCAACGTCCTTTTGTCATTGTCAGAAATCCCTGGTGGGTATTCCTTGTTCTCGACATACTGCTTGATGTCGAAATACCACGGTTTCCCATCCTACTCTTCCTCTATTGCATAACAATATGCCGGCTTGCCCTGAGATTTGAATTCGATGTATGGCAGATCCCCGTGCGGGGCAAGTTGAAACATGGATGCCAGGGTGGCTAGTGCGTCAGCCATCTGATTCTCTTCCCGAGGTATGTGGTGGAAGGAAATGTCGTCAAAGTACTTGGCTAACCTCAAGATATGAGTTTGATAGGGTATCAACTTCGAATCCCTAGTTTCCCATTCTCCTTTCAACTGGCGTATCACCAAAGCTGAGTCTCCATACACCTTGAGTAGTTTTACATCAAAATCAATGGCCGCCTGAACCCCGAGGGCGCACGCTTCGTACTCGGCCATATTATTGGTACAATCAAAACCTAGCCTAGCCGTGAAAGGAATGCACTGATCATCCGGGGATACAAGGACTGCCCCTACTCCGTGGCCCAAAGCATTTGATGCCCCATCGAAGCAAACAATCCATTTGTCTAGGTCTTCATGTGTCCGCTTCTCTTCAAACAGGGCCATGATATCTTCATCTGGGAACTCGGGGTGCATCGGCCAATAATCCTGGAGGGGTTGTTGGGCCAAATAATTTGCTAAGGCACTTCCCTTTACCGCCTTTTGGGTGACGTAAACGATATCAAATTCAGACAATAGTACCTGCCACCTGGCGATTCGTCCTGTGAGGGCCGGTTTTTCAAAGATGTATTTCACGGGATCCATTTTGGAAATAAGCCATGTAGTATGGCTGAGCATATACTACCTAAGCCGATGTGATGCCCATACCAGAGCGCAACATGTCTTTTCCAGCATTGAGTAATTCATCTCACATGCGGTAAACTTCTTGCTTAGATAGTAGATGGCTTGCTCCTTTTTTCCAGAATCATCATGCTGACCCAACACGCACCCCATAGACTCGTCCAACACGGTCATGTACAGGAAAAGGGGTCTTCCCGTTACAGGTGGCATGAGTACCGGGGGATTCGCGAGACTCTGTTTGATCTTCTCAAAAGCCTCTTGGCAGTCACTGTTCCATAGGACCGCTTGGTTCTTACGTAACAGCTTAAAAATGGGCTCACAGGTAGGGGTGAGCTGCGAGATAAATCTTGCGATATAATTCAACCTGCCCAAAAATCCCCGAACCTGCTTCTCCGTGCGTGGTTCCGGCATTTCAAGGATAGCCTTCACTTTCTCGGGATCTATCTCTATCCCTTTCTGACTTACGATAAATCCTAGCAGCTTGCCCGACTTCACCCCAAAGGTGCACTTGGTTGGGTTCAGTTTTAATTGGTATTTTCGCAACCTTCCAAATAGCTTACGCAGATTGACAAGGTGTTCGTCCTCAGTCCGAGACTTAGCAATCATGTCATCTACGTAGACCTCGATTTCCTTATGCATCATGTCATGGAACAACGCCACCATGGCACGCTGATAGGTTGCCCCAGCGTTTTTCAAACCGAAGGCCATCACTTTATAGCAAAATGTCCCCCATAGGGTGACGAAAGTGGTCTTCTCTACATCTTCGGGTGCCATCTTTATTCGATTATACCCCGAGAACCCATCCATAAACGAGAAAAGGGCGAACTTGGCTGTATTATCTACCAATATGTCAATGTGTGGCAGGGGAAAGTTATCTTTAGGACTAGCTCGGTTTAAGTCCTGGTAGTCTACACACATTTGAACCTTGCCGTCCTTTTTCGGGACCGGGACAATATTGGCCACCCACTCTGGGTATCGTGCCACAGCTAAGAAACCTGCATCAAACTGCTTCCTTACTTCTTCTTTAATTTTTAAGGACATCTCGGGTCTCATTCTTCGTAACTTTTGCTTAACCGGAGAAGACCCAGGATTCAAAGGCAACTTATGCTGCACAATGTCGGAATCCAGACCGGGCATATCTTGATACGACCATGCAAAGACATCTTGATACTCTTCAAGAAGGGTTATCAAGCCTTGGCGGATAAGCGCGGTCATGCCGGTTCCTACCTTCACTTCTTTCTTTTCCACCGTGGTCCCCAAGTTTACCAATTTGGTTTCTTCTTGGTAGGGCTTCATTTCACGTTCTTCTTGAGCGACCAACCTCTCCAATTCCGGCGATAGGACGTCCTCTTCCTCTTCCTCATTTATCGTTTGGCTTATGTCTCGATCGAAATCGATTGTCGAACCCTCGTTGTTAGGATCCTCAAAGACTCGACCCTCATATCTATACCAAACAAGACAAAAGAAACAAAAACATGCAAAATGATATGAGAAAGGGTGGTACTGCAAGAACAGATGAAACAAGATCTCTTTGTTTATTTAATAAGGTAGGTTTCACAAAACAAAAGAGAAAGGAAATCTATAGGCTCTAATTACATTGAATCAGCGGTATAGACTTCTGACTGGCTTATCACGCGCCAGTTCCCCACTTGGGAATCGGGGTGGCATGGTTGCACAAAACTTGGCGGGCCTTGAGGGAACCCCTCTTCTATTGCGGCCACCTCCTCCTTGGACACCATTCCAGCGCTAGTGAAACACTGGCTAATACGGCCGAGCCATACCCTATCTGCCCGAAATCTTGAGGGCACGTTCCTCCTTCCCGGCATCCCGGGCTCGTACCCCAATCCATACTTGTATGGATTTCCCTTGATATCGACCACGTCGGGATTCCCGAGGCAGTCTTTGCCTAGACCCATTCCAGGCTCAAATCCGTTCCTGAGCATAACACGTGCCACCATTATGGCCGCGTTGGAGAGAGAAGGTAGCGACGGACTTGGTTCCACAGAGGCGCAGCTTACAACCTCAAAGGATTGGAAAGTTGTTTCCAACAATTCTTCCGCCGCTTCTACATACGGTGCGGAAGAAGGGCAGCTCACTAACATATCCTCTTCACCCGACACTATCACTAAAAGTCCTCCCACTACGAACTTTAATTTTTGGTGAAGCGTTGAGGGGACGACTCCTAGGGCATGAATCCATGGTCTTCCCAAGAGGCAGCTATAGGCAGGATTTATATCCATTACTTGAAACACCACATTGCAAGTGTGGGGGCCTATCTGAATGGGAATGTCGATTTCCCCCATCACCTCCCGCCGAGTACCATCAAAAGCTCGCACCACCATCAAGCTCGGCTTTAAATGTGACGCACTAAAAGGAAGCTTTTCCAAAGTGGTTTTCGGCATTACATTTACACTCGATCCATTGTCGATAAGTACCTTTGCGATGACGTGGTCCATACATCTCACCGACACATGTAGAGCCTTGTTGTGTCCTCTCCCCTCGACGGGAATCTCTTCTTCCGCAAACGCGATGTAGTTGTTGGTGGTTATATGATTAACGATGCCTTCGAAACCCTCTACTGAGATATCATATGCCACATGGGCATCGTTAAGGACCTTCATCAACAGCGCACGATGAGGCTCAGAGTTTATGAGTAGTTCAAGCAAGGAGATCCTTGCTGGAGTTTTATTTAGTTGCTCGACTACCTTAAACTCGCTTTGTTAGATGAGGCGGAGGAACTCATGGGCCTCTTCCAAGGTCACTGCTTTTCCTTGAAGTCCCTCTTTCCTTTCGGCTCCTCTTGCCATGGGAGGATCTACTTCTTTCGAGGGGGTGGCTATGTCTGTGGGCTCTTGGACCATGGGCGCCTTCCCTTTCGAGGGCAATTCCGCCGGGTGAGGGGAAGCGAACACCCGACCACTGCGGGTTACGCCACTGAGACCGGTGATGTTGGTTACCTTAGCTGACAGGGAGTCAACTTCGGTTGTAACTCTTTCGCTAGACGCGGGAGGGGTATACTTCCACGGAACGGCCTTATTACTTTGATATGAAAATGGCGTTGGCTTGGGCGCCGCCCGCGGGTATATGGGTGTGGAGTCGGTCCCTTTCCTAGTAAAACATATCACTAGAGCCTTGGGGGTTAAAGGAACCTTCTTCTCTTCTGACTGCATGCAAATTTGTGGTTCTTCCTTCCCTCCTATGAACACTTCAAGCTGCCCACAATCCATGAGCCGCTGAAGCAATTCTTCCACCATGGGACAGGTTTCCATGTCATGCGACTCCTCGAGGTGAAACAAACATTCATCCCTTTCATCCCCACCTCGGGGGACCATGCACGCCGCTTGCAGTGATTGATAGATGAAGCGTCTAGAAGTAGCCACGTCTCCTAACCTCTTTGTCTGTGATGGCCCATCCTCTTTGACGGCGTTCACGCTAGCCCCTCCATGACTAGCTAGCGGGTTGGTTTTGACATTCGGGCCTTCCTCTTGAAACGCTAGCCAGTCGGCACTAAGCAGGTGCTGCACCTTATACTTGAACGGGATGCAGGAGTCAATATTGTGTCCGGGAACTCCACTATGATATACACACTTGGCACCCGGATCATACCACTTGGGGTAGGGTGGCTGAAGAACCTTCCCTGGTATGGCCACCACCAAGTGATTCTCTAATAGTGAAGGCCATAACTCGGAGTATGCCATGGGAATAGGAGGGAAGTTGTCTTTCGGGTGCTGTGCATATTTATAGGTCGCGCTGGGGGCTGTGTTATTAACTGGCCGGGGTGCGGCCGGAGCTGTGCGTTGGGCCGGCGCTCTTTCTGCCGCGGGTGGTCCTTTTACTTGAGTCGGGAGGGAATTCCCGGCTCAGATAAAAAAATTTGGGGGATTGGGCTGGTATGAGTTTTGGATATTTTGGGGTGCTTTCATCCATGTTGGGGTGGTGGTGACAGCGTGGGCATCTCCTTCCTTTTTCCTCGCGCCCACTACTGGGGCTCTTCTGTTGTTGTTGGGGGCCATATTGGCAGCATATTCGAACTTGCCTTTTCGTAGCCCGGATTCAATCCTTTCTCCGGTGAAGACGAGGTCCGCAAAATTAGCTGGCATGTAGCCTATCAGCTTTTCATAGTAGAACGTGGGTAACGTATCTACCATAATTGTGATCATCTCCCTTTCCGTCATGGGAGGCACGACTTGGGCTGCGAGATCTCTCCATCTCTGGGCATACTCCTTAATGGACTCATGCTCTCGTTTAGTCATACCCTGAAGCTGGTTCCGATTGGGAGCCATGTCCGTATTGTACTGGTACTGCCTAATGAAGGCAGTTGCCAAGTCCTTCCACGAGCGGATCTGGGAAGCTTCCAGATTGGTATACCATGCTACAGCTGCCCCGGCCAAGCTGTCTTGAAAGAAATGGACCAACAACTTTTCGTCCGCAGAATACGCCCCCATCTTCCGGCAATACATCCGGAGATGCCCTTTTGGACATGTCGTCCCTTTGTACTTATCAAAGTCTGGTACTTTGAATTTGGGAGGGATGACAATGTTGGGCACAAGACATAAATCTGCCAAATCTGAGAATGGGTAATTACCGAGGCCCTCGACTGCTCTTAACCTCTCTTCAAGCGCTTCAATCTTTCCCTTATCTTCCGCAAAGGGAACAGATTCTTTTACGGGTGCGGGTGAGGCCGGGATATGGCGGACTATGTTCGGCTGGGGTAGTTCATGCGGGGATGGATCTTTGAGGTGGAGCAGGGGGCCAAGATGGGTATCTCCTTCCCCATCGTCTTGCCCGGGATAGTCTTCATAAGGTGGGAGTTGCCCCTCAAAAGTAGGGGCTTGGCTTAAATCTTCCGGGGTGGCACGGGGGGTGAAGTCCGGAGGCAGGCCATAAGGATAAGCTTGCGGACTATACCTTCGACCGAACACGGCCGTGTTTCTGTCTAGGCCCGGATTCAAGGCGGGTTGCAGCACCGGCTCCGCTTCCCTAACTGTACTGGAGGCGGTTGTGGTGGCTTTATCCTCTATGGTTTTCTGGAGTTTTAACATGACCTCCGAGATGGAAGCCATTTGATCTTTTAAGGCCGATAGATCGGCCTTCATCTGTTCCTGCACGCCCTCTTCATTATCCATTTTTCTGGATCGAGTGTTATAGGGGTGCCTTGGTGTTTTCTTAGTTATGATGAGACTCCTAAAGAAATAAACAACGGTGAGTATGCCACCAAAACATGAGTATGCAAATGGATGATCGGAGCACTTGGATCCACCCCAAGATTTTTAGATAACGTAATGAGTCCAAAACTTCTCATTTTATAAAAGAACAAAGCTTTCATCTAGCCCAGATTATACAAAGGTGTTACAAAAGAAACTAACGATTCCTAATTATATGGGCCATCAAATCTATCATGTGCTGACAGTAATTGATTAGCCCATGAATCTCCTCGGGGGCAGTACACACTTCGGCCATGGCTTTTGCTTTGGCTAATAGACGCGGGAGGTCCTGACTCCCATTCAAGGTGAAGGCAAACCTATCCATCCACATAGTCGCTTCTTGATGCAGCGCATCAATCACCCTCCCTCTTGCTTCTTTTTCAGCATACACTTGTGCAAAATCCTCTACTAGCTTTTGTTCATGGGCCATGGACTGGTTCAATTCTTCCTTGTATTGCCCTATGATGGCTAGCATGCTTTGCTCCGTGGCTTCCAAGTGTTGAGCCAAACTCCTTTTGGACCTTGCGCAAGCAACTAACTCTTCTTTTAAGATCATGCCATGCACCCGTGACCGATCTCTCTCTTCTCTTTGGAGCTTGAGCTCATTGTTGCTACCCCACAATGCTCCTCGGAATTTCTCTCGGCCATATTCCTCCTTGCGGGCCCTTTTGGTTTCTTGCTCAAGGGCTTTTGCAGTGGCCGCGTTTTCCTCTTGTAACTCAGTGCACTCCTTCCGGATGTGTGTAGCAGCTGATTTGAACTTCTCCTTGGCGAGCCTTGCTTTCCCTAGCTCCAATTTTAGAGCTCGGACTTCCTCATCTTCCTCCGAAGCTTCGAAGTTCTCCTCCTCGATAACTTTCAACTTGGAGAGCCAACCTATGCCCCGCGTGTGAATTCTTAGCCACCCATGATAACCTCCAATGACGCCATTTCGGATGCCCCTAAGCTCCTTGTCTTTCCTCAACGGGCTCCTCCATGCCTTGTGGATTCTTTGTATAACCTTGAGACCTTGCACGCCTAGATCCCTCACAAGGAAAGGTGAGAGACTTTCTTCGGTTGGCGCTCCCCTCATGGGATACCCTAGTTGTCTTATGGCGAGTATGGGATTATAATTAATACAACCCCTAGTCCCTATCAGTGGAACGTTAGGGTAGTCCCCACACGAGAAAAGAACTCCTTCCTTGCCTTCCTTCCAACGAGGAAACCAATTGATCGCACTGCCCCCTATCCCAGCCAAATGTTGGTCCCAAATGACTCTTCCTTTTTCGGTGCACGAGCGATAGCTTTGAAGCGGACACGGGTGTCTCGTGTCTTGTTGGAATAGATGTGAAATCAACCATACGCAGAGAGCGGGTAAACAACAGACAATCCGTGCACTGTTTTTCTCACACCTCCGATCAAAGGTGTCAAACAAATATGCCAAGATAGCTACCACTGGACTTTCCTTGCTATGGTGATATGCGAGGAAAGCATCAATGGCGGCTAAGTCTACCAAACCGTCAATGTTCGGAAAGAGGACAACCCCAAAAATCAGCAAAGCTAAAATATCTGCAAACGGGCCCCACTTTTCTTGGCTTGCCATATCCCTTGCTTTGTCTTCCAAGTACTTCCGAGGCAGGCCCACTACGCCGTTCCGAGTTTGCTTCATGCGATCCAACTCTTTTGCTGAATCTCCAACCACAGCTGCAATCTTGCTCAAGGAAGGAAGAAAGCCGGAGAAAAGATACGGTTTTCTCCCTTCAAGAGGGCATCCTAATATTTCCTCAAACTCTTCAATCGTTGGTACCATTTGGAAGTCCCCAAACGTGAAACACCTCAACGGCTGGTCATAGTATTGGGCGAGGGATACGACAACTTCCGTAATTACTTCCGTGGCGGTCAAATCTAGAATCTTCCCGTACACTTTGCGGAAGGCTTGCCTTTGGAAAGGTCCCATCAATCGTCCCAATTCCTTGAGGCTAGTGACATCTAGACTTTTAACCTTGACTTGATAAAACCTTTTGCCGTTTTGATTTGTCCCCATCATTTACCTAAAAAAGGGGTGGATCAAGACTCCGACATGAATGATGCGATGCGTATGCATGAAACGGAAATAAAACAAGACAAAGGGGTAATTCATACATACGAGACCGCAGAGACCCAATTTTAATGCTACGTTTGGGCATGATGGCGCCTCAACGTAGCATTAAAACGGTTACGTATTACTCTAAAGAAACCAAACATTACTAGCAAAAACCAAAACATGCATGAGAAAGAATGGCATAGGAGCGTGTTTGCTCTTTGCCCCTATTTGGGAACCTATGGAATAATATCTATGGGTCTCTAATAACTACTTCCCAACCATTTATAACTCACACGGCTGTTTTCTAGAGGTATCATCACTCAAGATAATAATATTGTGGCGGTATGGAATACCAGCGACAACACATTATAAAGAGAGAAAGCTCTAGACGAGGTTTCACTATTATCAAGCAAGTCGGAGACCTAGCATGATGATAGATTCACCTCCACTCCTTAAATTCCCATGAACCTGGGTGTAGGGCCCCTTTTTACTCAAACCCGTGGGTGCTTAGAATGTAGTGTAAAGCATACGAAATAGACAACAGTTATTTACATTTTACACAGTTCAATAAAAGCACACCCAAAGTTCACAATTCCACAATTCCTTAGAATAGGCCTAACTCACAAAAAGGTCCCCAGTGGAGTCGCCAACTGTCGCAACGTGCCCTTTGCGGGCGAGGCTCACGGGTGCGCTTTCCAAAGGAGGAAAGGTGCGCGGAGTCGCCACCAACGTTTATTTGTGGAAAACGTCGGGAAAACCGAAGGAAACCGGTCAAAATGAAAATTCTAAGTCCGGGAGTTGTATTTACGCTTGAGGAAGGTATTAGCACCTCTCACGTTTGTCTCAAAGGACAACAGCCTATTTTTTAGAATTGTGGAATTGTGTCATGTTACTTTTTATTTCTTTTTATTTTTTGAGGTCGACAAAAGCGGGGCTTTTGCTCCTACGTACCCTCCTTTGGAGAGGAAATCAGACCTACGTAGTTCTTACTTATGCGTGAAACAAGTGATTCTTTTACTTTGAAGGGTGATCATTTTAAGGCGTTGGACCTTACAAATGATCCTTTTTACTTAGTAAGAAACTGACATGATAAACTTTCAAAACAAACCTATTTTTGTGGACGAGCTTGACTAGGCGAGTTGATTTTAGCCTTAATTTCACTTTAGTTATTAGTCAATTCAATTAAGAATGAGAAGTCCCAAAGAGAAAACGTCCGATTGATCTTACGCTTTTATTTTACTAAAAGGCATTTTTTGATTATTATATTATTATTTTACCTCTTTTTTGATTTCCAACGTGATTAGGGGACGACCGAATGGTCGGAATTCATTTTAACCGAAGTTAATGGATAATACAATTCAAACGATCGGTGGAAATTTATTTTATTTTTACATTAAGCGAGAAATGACTTAAATAAATGGCTTAAGCACGTCAAAAGGGGGTATAAAAAGTAAATGAAAACGAGAAGAAAAATACATGAAACAAAATGTGGACCACCACGGGTCCATAGAATGAATTGAAAAGCTTGGTTTGAGGTACTTACCCGTTGAAGACTGAAGAAAACGAAGAACGAACGATGAATCTTGAAGAACGGTCGAGAATCTTCGCGTAATTCCTCACGGAAATGTTACGGAAACGTTTCGGAAGCGCCTCGGCTTGAATTTTCTTCACGGAAACAATTTTTCCAAGCAAATTCGAAAGAGAGAGAAGTGCCTAAGGGGCTGAACCCTTTTCCTTCTCACTTCTTCCCCTATTTATAGCAAAATAGGGGAGAAGCTTGCCGCCCAGCTCGCCCAGGCGAGCTCAGCTCACCCAGGCGAGCCAGGTTGCTTCCTACACATGCAACAACCTTCTGGAGGAATCTTCTGGAAGGCCCATGTGGGCCTGATTGCTATTTACACCCCTTTTTACTAAATGCACCCCCCTTTTCTATTTTTTTGTAATTCTTTTTCCGTAACGTTACGAAACTTTACGAATTTCGTAACGATACTTATTTTCCTTCTGTAAGGTTACGAATCCTTACGGATTATGTATTTACTCCTTTTTTACCTTTCGAAGAAGTCACGGAAACTTACGGATTGCGCAAAAACACCTCTTTTGACTTCCGCCACATTGCGGAATTTCACGGATTGCGCAAGCCTGCTTCCCTTAGATTTCTGAGACGTCTCGGGACTTCATTTGTGCAACAAAGGACGCCAAGTATCTCAAAGCGGCTAATCAAAGATCGCATGTCATCAAGTAATAATCCCCGGACGAAATTAGGGTATGACAACTTAGCTACACACACACTCTCATAACTAAGCTCACCTCCTTAAGAAGCTTGCTTAAGAAGATTCCTAAAGAAGCTAGAGCTTAGCTACACACACCTCTCTAATAGCTAAGCTCACCTCCTTGAGATGAGATGCTAGAGCTTAGCTACACACCTCCTATAATAACTAAGCTCACCCCTATGCCAAAAAAAAAACATGAAAATACAAAAAAAGTTCTTACTACAAAGTGTCATACCCTAATTTCATCCGGGGACCTTTGCTTGGTGGCATGCAACCTTCATTTGACCATTTTGAGGTACTTTGCACCCATCGTTAGGCAATTTGTGACATGCCAGAACTCAAAAGGAAGCATCGTTGCACAATTCGTGAGGTTCTGTAACGTTCTGTAGGTAAAAAAGGGGATGATTATGTAATCCGCAAAGTTTCGTAACCTTACGGAAAGAAAATAAGTATCGTTACGAAATTCGTAAAGTTTCGTAACGTTACGAAAAAAGAATCAGCAAAAAAGGGCAAAGGGGGTGTATTTAGTAAAATAGGGGGTGCAAATAGTAATTTTCGAATCTGGGCCCTTCTAGAGGTGTCTGGGCAATTTCTTGCTTAAGGTGGAAGCAACCAAGCTCGCCTACGAGAGCTTGGTGGCAACCACCTCCCCCGTTTTGTTAAAAAATTGGATTCCGGGGCTTTTGGGACACCCGTAATGCTTCCGTAAAATTCCCATCACCCTAAATAAGCATATTTCACTTAATACGGGGAGACGGAAGAGAAAAAAGAAGAAAATCAAGTCCTATATGCTTCCGTAACTTTTCCGTAAATTACGAAAGAAGGGGGGTGAACTCATCAAAATTGGGGGATGCAAATAGCAATTTCAAAATTTTGAATTGGGCCTGAATGATTTTTTGAAGCTGGATTGCTTCTGGAGGAAGCAACCCAGCTCGCCTGGGCAAGCTTGGCGGCAACCTCCTCCCCCTTTTTCCTATAAATAGGCTGAAGGGGGCTATTCTAAGGGTCTTGGATCCCCCTGATGCTGTATTTCAGCTGTTTTGGGTGAAAAAAATTGTTTCCGTGAAGAAAATTCAAGCCGAGGTGCTTCTGTAACGCTTCCGAGATGTTTCCGTAAGCAAATCCGTGAAGGTTTTCCTCCGTTATTCACCGTTCTTCATCCGTTCTTCGTTCTTCAACGGGTAAGTTTCCAAATCGAGCTTTTCAATTCATTCTATGTACCCGTGGTGGTCCCCATTTGTTTTGTGTACATTTATTCTCGTTTCATTTACTTTCCGTACCCCCTTTTGACGTGCTTCAGTCATTTGCTTAAGTCATTTTCTCGCCTAAATAAAAAATAAAATAAATTTCCACCGATCGTTTGAATTGTAATATCCGTTAATTTCGTTTAAAATGAAATCCAACCGTTCGGTCACGCCGTAACCACGTTGGAAACTAAAAAGAGGTAAAATAATAATATAATAATAAAAATATCTTTTAGTAAAATAAATCAAAAAAATCAATCAGACATTTTCCTTTGGGATTTCTCTTTCTTAATCGAATCGATTAATAACCAAAGTGAAACTAAGGGCTAAAATCAACACGTACCTTTATTACCTCTTTCAAAAATAAAGAGAACATTAAATGGTCCAATGCCTTAATGTCTTCTCTCTTTTTCAAAAGAATCGAAAGTTTGTTTAACGGTTCAACGCCTTAAATAACCTTTCATTCAACAAAAACATATCTTGCAAAAAGGATAAAAACAACTAAACCAAACATTTTGTTCACAAAGAACTACGTAGGTCTGATTTCCTTATCGCAATTAAGGAATATGTAGGAGCAAGGGAAACACCCTCGTCGACCGCAAAAAGATAAAAATTATAAAAAGGAATAAAGACGTAAAAGGGAACCTAAAATTGAAGTCATGTTTGCACATTTAATTAAAGGCTTCCGTCTCTTGTGACGGACACGTGGGATGCTAATACCTTCCCCGTGCGTAAATACAACTCCCGAACCTTTCACTTAAAGTTCGTAGATCATGTCTTTTCCGGTTTTCCCGACGTTTTCCTCAAATAAACGTTGGTGGCGACTCCACGCGTACTCCTTTCTTGGAACACGCACCCGCGAGTCACGCGTCGCCCTCCCGCCGAAAGGTAGGTTGCGACAGTTGGTGACTCCACTGGGGACTATTCTTCGAGAGTTAGGCCATTTAATCTCGTGCGATGTTTTATCATGACTTTCTCCTTTGTTGGTTTCCCTTTATTTGTTTTATGTTCTTGTGTGTATAAACTCTTTGTTACTTTTAGTACGTTTTAAAATGTATGCATGAGGTAAATATTTATTCATTTGATGCACACAAACACCAACACTATTTGCACACACTGAGGGCCCTATACCCGGGTTCATGGGAACATAAGGAGTGGAGGTAAATCTGTGATCATGCTAGGTCTCCGACTTGCTTGATTACAGTGAACCCTCATCTAGAGTTTTCCTCTTTGAAAATGTATTGTTGCTAGTAGTCCCTACTGCTGCAATATGTTCTTCGAATGGGATGATACCTCTAGAGACCTTCAAGAGAGATATGACCGCCTTGGGAATTATCACTAAAAGCCTTGTTAGCTCCCTCCCATATAGGTCCTTTGAATAGGGGCACAGAGCGGACACGCTGCGTGCCATTTTTCACACTGCCATGCATAAGTGTCACGTACCCTTTTGCTTATATTTTGTGAATATTGCCATACTGTACATTCCCGCGTTGCGCCTTTCGCATATGCATCACGCACATTGGAAAACCAACGGACGGTCCGTGTCACCTTCTTTAATACATACGTCGGGCACTTTGCTACCCCAAGATGTTGTATCTAAGAAGGAGACAATTTCCCGGGCTCCCGTGTTCATAAATTGCATTCGTGTCATATGCATTTCCTCATGTGTTCATCCATTCCACCCATGATAGATGTTGGGGTTTTGATTCGCACCGATTTTTGTTCACTTTAGTAAAACATGGGATCAAGTCAAATGCCTTCGCTTAAAAAGAGATTCTATCAAGTCAAGGTCAAGAGCCTAGGGATCACTAGTCTAAAAGAATTAGGGCAGTTGATGGGTCAGCTCCAGCGGCAAGCTTTTCGCAAAGCTTACGGTAAAATCTGGGACCTAGCCATGATAGAAGTCTCTACAGAGGCCATTGCATCCCTCGCCCAGTATTATGATCAGCCGTTGAGGTGCTTCACCTTTGGGGACTTCCAGCTATCACCCATGGTGGAAGAATTTGAAGAGATCCTAGGATGCCCTATAGGGGGGAGGAAACCATACCTCTTCACAGGGTTCTATCCCTCATTAGCTAGAATTTCCAAGATAGTCCAAATCTCGGCGCAGGAATTAGACCACAGGAAGCAAGTCGAAAATGGGGTGGTCGGAATACCGAGAAAATATTTGGAGGTAAAAGCAAGAATCTTGGCAGATAAAGGCGAGTGGGTCCCGTTCATAGATATTCTCACACTGTTGATTTTCGGGGGAGTCCTCTTTCTGAACGTGGATGGGTTGGTGGACCTGGCAGCGATCGACGCTTTTCTCGCCTATCATAACCACAAGGAAAGCCCGGTTGTCGCTATGCTAGCCGATCTATACGACACCTTCGACCGAAGATGTGAAAAGAGCAATACAAGGATTGTTTGCTGTACCCCAGCTCTTTATGTATGGTTAGTTTCGCACCTTTTTCGCCAAGAAGTGAGGCATGCTTGCCCATTAGAAAGCCACCGTTCATGCACAGAGAAAGGAAGGGCGAATTGGGATCAACTCTTAGCAAGCAAAGAAGGAGCATCTGTCAACTGGTTCCCTCGATGGAAGGAAGGAAGAACCGGAGTTCTTATCTCGTGCGGAGGATTTCTGAATGTTCCCTTGATGGGGACAAGGGGTTGCATCAATTACAATCCCGTTCTTGCGATAAGGCAACTTGGCTACCCGATGAAAGGGGCACCACTAGAGGAAGAGCTCGCACCTGTCATTTCACGAGGCTTCAATAAGACCAACATGGAGACACTTCAGAAGGTCTGCAAGGCATGGGAGGTGGTACAAAAGAAGGACAACGAGCTCAGAGGCAGTGGGCCCATTGGTGGCTACCGTGAGTGGTTGAAAGCCCACGTGCAAGGTTTGGATTGGCTCCCAAGTTTGAGAACCGCTAAAAGGGAGGAAGTTGAGGCAGCGGAGGAAGACGAAGAGGTGTAGGCTCTTAGGATAGAACTCGAGCAAGCTCAAATAGTCAAAGAAAGGTTCAAGTCAGTGGCTCTTAGGATCTGAAAGGAGAATGCCGAACTGAGGGATGTAAATGTAGCTACCACCAAGGCCTTGGAACAAGAGACCAAGAGGGCTCGTAGGGAAGAGCACGAGCTTAAACTCCGGAGGGAGGAAAGGGACCAATCGCGGGTACACAGTTTGATCTTGAAGGATGAGTTGAAGGCTTGCTCGAGGTCCAAGAGAAGTTTGTCTCAGCATTTATGCGAGACAGAGACCAACATGTTAGCCATCATCAGCAAGTACCAAGAGGAACTAAGTCTAGCCACGGCCCACGAGCATAGGGTGGCGGACGAGTATGCCCAAGTGTACGCGGAAAAGGAGGCTAGAGGAAGGGTGATCGACTCGTTACACCAAGAGGCAACCATGTGGATGGACCAATTTTCTCTTACCTTGAACGGGAGTCAAGAACTTCCCCGATTGCTAGCCAAGGCCAAAGCAATGGCGGACACCTACTTCGCCCCCGAGGAGATCCACAAACTTCTCAACTATTGTCAGCATATGATAGACTTAATGGCCCATATAATTAGAAACTGCTAGGAAGTTTGTATTGTCGCTCAGATCTTGACTAGTTATAAACTTTCTGAATAAAATGAGTTTATCCCGCGTTTTTACTCCAAAGATCAGTGTGAATCAAATCACTCCCGCATTTTATCTCTAGCATGCATAAGCATCTCTTCATGGCATCATAATGAACATATCGTTCCTGCATTTGTCCGCTATCATATTCCAGCATCACATTTTGCATGAGTCATTGCATTATCATGCATATGTGTTCAACATACTTTTTGTTCTACAAACTGCATACCTTTTGTTTTCATGTTTGCTCATGCGTGATCCTTGCATTTTCCTCTACAAAACAAAAACAAATAGGAAGCACGAAAATTCATGATGCATTCTTGGTTGCATATATTCGGTACCATGAGCCAACCATGTTGGGATCATAAACCCGTTTCACTTAAAAACAAAATGAGTGAACATGGTACCTAATGCATGGTTAACTAAGAAAAGATGTTTCTTCGGGCATCTCATTTTCATAATTACATTCTCCATGCATAGTATGCGTATTCCCGAGTCTTTCATCCCTATGAAATGTTGTTGAAGTATTGGCGATCAAAATTGCCATTCCCTGGGTTATGGGGTTGAACCAAGCTCATGCTTTTTCGAAAAAAGTTCATCAAGTCAAGTTGAAGTATGGAAGTAACCATCTTGCAAAAATTGGGGCAAAAGATGAATCGAGTTACATCACTGCTTCGTTTATTGCCAAACACATTTAGGACTGTTGATGTCCTTGTTACTTCCAGTTTCACCTTGACCAAGATGTCATGAACCATGTTGAAAAATCTAAATTGATTCAACCCCATGTCCTGCGTAAAAATTCGCAATACTTTATCTGTGTATCATTCACATACATCCATGCTTTTCATTGGTTGCATTTCTCATTGCATTCTTTCCTTGAAAAAGAAAACAAAAATGAAAAAAATAAATAGATAAAATAAAATAAAATAAAAATGAACTTAATCGTTATTATCAAAAAGAAAAAAACACGCTTTACGGCGCCCTTACCGAACCTGTGCTAGAGCTAGAGTAATGGATGAAATAGAGAAGGTGCAAGAGCAGATGAAGGCCGACACAGAGGCCTTAAAAGAGAAAATGGCCACAATGGTAGAGGCCATGATGAGCATAAAGGAGATAGTGGAGGTCAGTGTGGCTTACCAAACCCGTGCTAGAGCTAGAGTAATGGGTGAAGTAGAGAAGGTGCAAGAGCAGATGAAGGCCGACATGGAGGCCATGAAAGAGCAAATGGCCACAATGATGGAGGCCATAATAAGCATGAGAAAGATAAGGGAAATCGATACGGTTGCAGTTGCCGCTACTAGCGCTGTTGCTAAGGTGAACCCAATGCCCCCATCTGGCCTCAACCAAATGAATCATCCAACTTCAAATATGGTAGGCAAAGATTTGGGAAGTACGAACGACCGCATGATGTGCAAATTCAAAACGAGCACCCCTTCCCGCCATATGGCTTGCCTCCCAATGTGGCGTACACTCCCAATGAGGATGTTAGTAACTCCGCTCCCATACTCATTGAGAGCCAACAACCCCAAAACTGATCATGCACATGTCTCTTAAACCGTGGGGGAGACACATGAAATTCCCCACCACAATCTAGCCAACCTCGAGCCTTGCCTCAGATATGCCACTAAAGGGCAAGCAGTTGGTGATATACCCCTGCAAAATGCTTTGAAGGGCCCTCAGTTTCGCCCACAACCACAACCCTTGCATTTTGCGGTGGGAAGAGCCCCTCATGCTATGGCAGAAATGGGAAAGTTGGATCATCTGGAGGAAAGGCTCAGGGCCATTGAAGGAGGCGAAGATTATGCCTTTGCTAACCTAGAAGAGTTGTTCCTAGTACCCGAACATGGTCATTCCCAAGTTCAAGGTGCCGGACTTTGACAAGTACAAGGGGACTACTTGCCCCAAGAACCATCTAAAGATGTATTGTCGGAAGATGGGGGCATACGCAAAAGATGAGGAACTACTGATACATTTCTTCCAAGAAAGTCTTACTGGGGTAGCTGTTACCTGGTACGCTAACTTGGAACCTTCCCGAGTCCATTCTTGGGAAGACCTAATGGTTGCATTCATTGGGCAGCATCAGTGCAATTCTGATATGGCTCCAGATAGGATGCAACTACAGAAAGTGTGCAAAAAAGGGGGCACGAATCTTTCAAAGAATATGCCCAAAGATGGAGAGACTTGGCAACTCAAGTAGCGCCCCCAATAACAGAGAAAGAGATTATCACAATGATAGTAGACACATTACAAGTATGAAAAGATGGTGGGCTACACACCTTCAAGCTTTGATGATATGGTCTTCACTGACGAAAGGATCAAAGTAGGTCTAAAAAGAGGCAAATTTAATCATCCTGCTTGGGCGAATGAGAAAACGGGGGCAAATGAAGAAGGTGAGGATGTGGGAGAAACCCATGTTGTGACTGCCATTCCTATACGGCAAAGTTTCCCACCAATCCAACAATGTCATTACTCAGCCAATAACAACCCTTCTCTTTACCTACCACCCATTTATCCACAAAGGCCATCCCTAAATCAACAACAAAACCCATCTACCACACAACCAATGCTAAACACCACCTTTGGCACAAACCAAAATACCAACCAAGAAATGAATTTTGCAACGAAAAGCCTGTAGGATTCACCCCAAATTTCGGTGTCATATGCTAACTTGCTCCCATATCTACTTGATAATGCAATGGTAGCCATAACCCCTGCTAGGTTCCCTCAAACCTCCATTTTTCTGAGGATACGACTCGAACGCAACATGTGCATATCGTGGAGGAGCCCTGGGGCATTCCATTGAGCATTGTATGACCCTGAAGCATAAGGTGCAAAGTCTAATTGATGTGGGCTGGCTGAAATTTAAGGAGAATTGCTTGTTGAATCCTAACACTGACAAGCGACACCACACATGGGGCAATTTTGAAGGTTGTTGTTAGGTGTCTCTAATGACTCATCAGGATTTCCAAGTTTATGCCATTATTGTAAACCACAGTTACAATGCTAAAATGAATGAATTTGACATCCTTGTCTCTCTCATCCTTTTGCAAACACATCTTTGCTTATTCAACTTCCACCGGAATGTGAGTGTAAGCCATTGGTTTGTTTGCTCAAAGCGACCTGCGCTCCTGAGTGTTGACTTCCAAGACCATTCAATCAGAGATTACTCGTCCTGCACGTTGGTGGGGTGCCGTAAAATGACAAGTAAAGCAAAAATAAGTTTCAAAATAAAAAATAAAAAAGGCATTTGATTGACTGTGTTTTCAAGTAAAAATATAGACATTCATGTGACCTCATTTTATCATTCCAGAAAGTTTGTCTTTTTAGAGAGAAGTGAGTTATTAAGAATAGGATTTTGGACAAATGGCCTCAGAAAGGAGGGGTTGAATTAAGATACAAAGACTATTCCCCAATTAAACTTTCACTCTCTCTTTTTGGATTAACAATGCACCCTTAAAAGACAATTCAAAATAAACTTCTTTAAAGCAAAAGATAAATAGCAATAAATAAAAGAAGTTTAAGGGAAGAGAGGAATGCAAACTTGATTTATACTGGTTCGGCCACTTCCCGTACCTATGTCCAGTCCTCAAGCAACCCACTTGAGATTTTCTACTCTCTTTGTAAAACTCCTTTTACAAAGTTTGAACCACGCAGGGACAACCCTTCCCTTGTGTTCAAGAATCCTCTACAACAAGAGACTCTCGGTCTCTTAATCCCTTTTCAGAAGTAAGAAGAAGAGAAGAAGAAATCTCTCATGAAAGAGATAGATTGTACAATGAAGATCAATCAAAATTCCTTATTGAATATGCAAGTGGTTGACCAAGGAATCTTTTTGAGAAGATAAGACATTTCAGTTCAGAAAAACTCTCTTAATCTTTTGAGAGGATAAAACCATTTTAGGCAATGAAAACTCTCTTTAAATTTGTGTTTCCAAGTCACCTTTGATGGCCATTCATAAAACATTTGAATAGATGTGACTCTTGGAAATTATTTTCTGAAAATCCCCTCTGGTAATCGATTACAAGACTTGTGTAATCGATTACTGGATTTAAAATTTGAAGTTCAATAAATTGCTGGTAATCAATTACCATCCATGTGTAATCAATTACACATTATAAATTTTGAATTCAAATTTCTAGTAACTGTCATAAACATTTTCAGCTGGTGGTAATCGATTACCAGAGAGTAAATCTCAATTTGAAATGATTTAGATAGAATTCTTTGGCCAAACCTTTTGCTTTTTCAATTTGGAAACTTCTTCCTAAGATTCTAGAGATCAACTTGATCATATATCTTGATTTTATTGGATTCTTGGATTCTTGTCTTGAATAAAACTTAGAAGCACTTGATCCTTTGGCATCATCAAAGCATCAAAACATCTTGCTTCTACATAGGAGTCATTTGACTTAATCCATCAACTGAAAAATCCTTCGACTATTTCTCGTCCTTGGAAAATTCTTTTTGCAAGAATCAACTGCTTCTGTCATTCTTCCTTACTACGAGGTTGTGAAAACAAGACGACAATTGGTACCTCAAAGCCTTACACTGGGGCAATGAGGGGCACCATGCATAAACCTCAAACGAACCTAAGGGCAGATTAGAAGTTCTCACCCAATAGGTTCCTTGCTACAAGGTCATGACGAAAGACAACGATTGTACCTCAAAGCCTTACACTGGGGCAATGAAAGGCACCATGCAAAAACCTCAAGCGAACCTAGGGGCAGATTAGAAGTTCTCACCCAATAGGTTCCCAGCTACAAGGTCATGACGAAAGATAACAATTGGTACCTCAAAGCCTTACACTGGGGAAATGAGGGGCATCGTGCATGAGCCTCAAGTGAACATAGGGGCAGATCAAAAGTTCTTACCCGTCGATGTTTTTAAACAAGAAAGAAAAAGGGGGGGGAGACAAACCCTAGAATTTCAATAGATTGATTAAACGTCAAACGACTCCATTGTCGTCACTCCAAAATGGTCAAGTGACTAAATTAAACAGAACATACACTCTGAGGGAGTTCCCGGAGAGATTTGCAAAAGATAGGATAAGGTCGCATGAGTTATCACCTTTTTCAAAAGGACAGTCAATCTGTGTTTTCCAAAAAGATTAAATCAAAATCAAAATCACAAAATACGGAAAGAATGACATGAGTATTGTACAACTTTCCATTACATTGCATTATTTCATATGAAGTCCGCATTTACCAAATTTCACAACAAAGGTTGCATGCATCTGCATCCCTAAAAATCATGTTAATTGCATAGATTTCCTACATCTAATGTCCAAATCTTTTAAATTTGGGATGGCCGGCTCTCTCGATGAGTCGATCTCTTGCTTTCTCGTAAGGATGGACCCTCGGGTACTAGTACCTTCGCCTCCAGAGGACTACACGTCCTCGCCTTCAGAGGACTACACGTCCTCACCTTCAGAGGGCTTCACGTCCTCGCCTTCAAAGGGCTTCACGTCCTCGCCTTCATAGGGCTACATGCCTTCACCTTCAGAGGACTTCACGTCCTCGCTTTCATAGGGCTACATGCTCTCACCTTCAGAGGACTGCACGTCCTCACCTTCGGAGGACTACACGTCCTCACCTTCGAAGGACTACACGTCCTCGCCTTGAGAGAGCTACACGTCCTCGCCATCAGAGGGCTGCACGCCCTAACCTTCAGAGGGTTGCACACCCTCGCCTTCAGAGGGTTACATCCCCTCACCTTTAGAGGACTTCACATCCTCGCCTTCATAGGGCTACATGCCCTCACCTTCAGAGGACTGCACGTCCTCACCTTCAGAGGACTACACCTCCTCACCTTCGGAGGACTACACATCCTCACCTTAAGAGGGTTGCACACCCTCGCCTTCAGAGGGTTACATCCCCTCACCTATAGAGGGCTTCACGTCCTCGCCTTCAGAGGGCTTCACGTCCTCGCCTTCAGAGGGCTTCACGTCCTCGCCTTTAGAGGGCTTCACGTCCTCGCCTTCATAGGGCTACATGCCCTCACCTTTAGAGGACTTCACGTCCTCGCCTTCATAGGGCTACATACCCTCACCTTTAGAGGACTGCACGTCTTCACCTTCGGAGGACTACACGTCCTCACCTTTGGAGGACTACACGTCCTCGCCTTGAGAGAGCTACACGTCCTCGCCATTAGAGGGCTGCACGCCTTAACCTTCAGAGGGTTGCACACCCTCGCCTTTAGAGGGTTACATCCCCAAACTTCAGAGGACTACACGTCCTCACCTTCAGAGGACTACACGTCCTCACCTTCAGAGTGCTACACGTCCTCACCTTCAGAGTGCTTCACGTCCTCACCTTCAGGGGACTGCACGCCATTGCCTTTAGAGGGCTACGCGTCCTTACTTTCAGTGGGCTCCATATCCACGCCTTAAGAGGATTTAAGCTCCTCTGCCCTTAAATGCTTAACCGAGACTTGCGCTCCCGGCTAAGGGGCCAGTAGTTCCCTTTTCTTAGTTCCTGGGCCACCCCCTGATATTGAAGGGAGACCAACTGTGCGAGCACGACCAGAGAGGGAAGCTATCACGCAGCTACTATGCATACCGGGGCAAGATTTCACCCGTGCCACTGCAAAGAAGCGAGTGCGGATCATGCGCACCAACATGACCGCTCTTACACATATATAGATGACGTTGCTACTTAGCAACATTCTGCCCAGCGACCGCAATGCCGATCTCCCCCTGCGGAAGCATCAGTTGGTCTATGCCGTCCCGACATAGGTAGGTATGCATTATTTCCAACTAATTTCTAATGCCATCTACTATTTGCAGGGATCGCGCCCACAAGACACCCAGTGGACCCGGAGACGTCCAACAGGGCCCTGGGGTTTCCAGCTCTGGTTACGGGCCTCTGTCAGTCCTACAGGGCGCCCGTCCCCCCATCAAGTTCATGCCATCGTGACAGAGGTAAGTATGCACCTCCCCCCAACTGATTTCTGATGTCATCAATTGTTTGCAAGGATCATGCCCGCAAAACACTCTGTGGACCCGGAGAAGTCCAACAGGGTCTTGGAGTTGCCAGCTCTGATTACAGGCCTCTGTCGAGTCTACGGGGTGTCTGTCGCCCCCAGCAAGGTCATCAGGCCCCCTACTAATTGAGCTTTCATCAAGAAGTACTGCGCCCCCAGGCAGGCGCAGGGTGAAACACCTCAGCAGCCTGGGGACGGCCGGCAGCGGGCAACAGACGCTCTGCCACCACCTCTAGAGTTCACCTCAGCTCATCCACAAAAAGGTTAGAGCGTTGCTTATGACACATGGCCGACCAATAGGCGACCAAGTCCAAGGCCAAAGGTAAGCAAAGTACTGGGTCAGTGACCAACAAGTCATAAGGCGTCCAGCTCAAGACGTTAAAGAAGCGCTACTAGGAGGTAACCTAGTAACTTTTAAATTTCTGCTTGTAATTTGATCACCTTTGGTTTCTCAAGTCATAGTAGGACACACCTAGTTGCTCATGATCCTAGGAATTTAAATAAAACGAGCACAAGCTCGGGAGGTAGTCATACCTCACAAAATATATACATGTATGTTTAGGTAGAAAGATACCTTAGATATGCATGTATGTAAACAAAAAATACTTCACAAAATATATATATGTATGTTTAGGTAGAAAGATACCTTGGATATGCATGTATATAGCAAAAATACCTTACAAAACATATATATGTATGTTTAGGTAGCAAGATACCTTGGATATGCATGTATATAGCACAGATACCTCACAAAAATATACATATGTTTAGGTAGCAAAATACCTCATGAAAAAAAAGGAAAAAACAAAAACAAACAAGAAAAAGAAATAAACAAATGATAATGATAAAAAAAAGAAAAAAAAAGGAGAAAAAAGAATAATAAGTTGTCTAGCTAAAAAACCAACATGCTTTTGAAAAGAGATAACTTCCAGCATTTCTTTGAAAAAAAATTCACTGATCATAACCAGTTTTTGAAAAAAAATGTGTGTACACATTTGAAGGGTAAATGCTGTGAAAGTTTTTCCGAACACCCAAGATAGACTCGGATGAATGCACAAATTGATAAAAGAACATATTTTGGAAATATTGGGTTGACTAAAATAGAGGAAAGGAATCCTGAGCCCTAGCATCACATGACCATAAAAGTTTGACACTTGAGTGTCCGCATAGGTGCATGCATGACTAGTTTTGCATACAATTTCCAAATCGTCATTGTTGCATTTGTGTCATGGAAATAATGTGGGACATCCCTTTTTATCCTTGAACTAAACCAAACCCTGACATATATCATGTCCAGCCGTGCTACAAGCCTTGAGCTAAAATCCCAACTTACCATAAACCTTGACCCAAGGTGAGAATATCAATCCTTGCCCTCGGAAGAAAACACAAAAAGAAGGAAAATCCCCAATCAAAGAAAGGGAGAAAGCAAAAGAGGAAAGAAAATTCCCAATTAAAAGAGGGAGAGAAAGTAAAAAAAAAAAAGAAGAAAGAAAATCCCCGATCAAAGATCGGAAGAGAAAAGAAGAAATATGCAGAAAAGTCTTAGGACCAGACAATATCTGAACAATACAGATTTTTAACCAAGTAAACAAGAAAAGAAAGGAAACCAAGACCTAAAGTGGTCCTCTCCTTTTGATTGCCAACCAAAAACTTGTGTGTCAGCGACTTTTTCGCCCCACACTAAACAAAAACAGAAAAGGAAAAGGCCAAAAAATTCAAAGCCAAAATTCCCGCAAAAAAATACCATTCCCAAGAAAAAGTCCTACTGATCCATGATCACGCATGTGATCTTTGATTTGATAGGAAATAATTTGCAAAATCAAGTCATGGCATATCTATGGTTCGAAATTAGGATGAAACACTTACCTGTGTGAGATTGATACACTTTGAGTGATTTTCTTCTATTTTTGTTGAACCCAGTGTTTCCTCTAAATGGTCATTTAGAAACTAAATGCTAACATCCAAAATCTCATTTATGGTTATGAGAAAAGTTCATCAGCATGCTCTCCTTCCCCGATAGACACATTGTTTTTCATCCAAAAAGCATATGTTATTCTGATAAGTTGGAAGTTTTGTCTCTTTGCTAAAGCATGTTCACATTTTAGTGAAGAGAAGAAACCGAGACTATTTCTAGTCTCACAAGTTATCTAGAACTACGTAGGTCTGAATTCCTCATTTAAGGATACGTAGGAGCAAGAGCTTCGCTTTTGTCGGCCGCCCCACAATTTCTGTCATACTGACACTGGAGTCACGTGACATGCGGAGATACCCAAGTGGTTGTCCGCACTTTCAAAACTTTATTTTGCTATCTGTAAGACAAAAAGCCTGATAGCATGCAGAGACTAACGTTGTTTTCTGCACCCTTCGTCAATCGCGACCCAACAAGCCCGTTGACACGCGGAGATTTATGTCATCTTCCGCGCTCACAAGATCTGTCATACTGACATTTGAGTCACGCTGACGGGCGGAAATACCCGAGTGGTTATCCGTATAAACATTCTTTTGCTATTTGTAAGACAGAAAGCCTGATAGCATGCAGAGACTAACGGCGTCTTCTGCACCCTTCGTCAATCGCGGCCCAACAAGCCCGTTGACAAGCGGAGATTTACGTCATCTTCTGCGCTCACAAGATCTGTCATACTGACATTTGAGTCACGCTGACGGGCGGAAATACCCGAGTGGTTATCCGTATAAACATTCTTTTGCTATCTGTAAGACAGAAAGCCTGATAGCATGTAGAGACTAACGTCGTCTTCTGCACCCTTCGTCAATCGCGGCCCAACAAGCCCGTTGACACGCAGAGATTTACGTCATCTTCCGCGCTCACAAGATCTGTCATACTGACATTTGAGTCACGCTGACGGGAGGAAATACCTGAGTGGTTATCCGTATAAACATTCTTTTGCTATCTGTAAAACAGAAAGCCTGATAGCATGCAGAGGCTAACATCGTCTTCTGCACCCTTCGTCAATCGCGGCCCAACAAGCCCGTTGACACGCGGAAATTTACGTCATCTTCCGCGCTCACAAGATCTGTCATACTGACATTTGAGTCACGCTGATGGGCGGAAATACCAGAGTGGTTATCCGTATAAACATTCTTTTGCTATCTATAAGACAGAACGCCTGATAGCATGCAGAGACTAACGTCGTCTTCTGCACCCTTCGTCAATCACGGCCCAACAAGCCCGTTGACACGCGGAGATTTACGTCATCTTTCGTGCTCACAAGATCTGTCATACTGATATTTGAGTCACGTTGACAGGCGGAGATACCCGAGTGGTTATCCGTATAAACTTTCTTTTGCTATCTCTAAGACTCAAAGCATGATAGCAAGCTGAGTGGATAAACGCGCAGATACATATTCTACGCCCTTTGTCATTAAGGAACAACAAGCTGAGTGGATAAACATGCAGATACATATTCTGCGCCCTTTATCATTCAGGAACAACAAGTTGAGTGGATAAACGTGCAGATACATATTCTGCGCCTTTTATCATTCAGGAACAACAAGCTGAGTGGGTAAATGCGTAGAAATAGATTCTGCGCCCTTTATCATTCAGATTTCGCAAGTTGGGTGATAAACGCACAGATACATATTCTGCGCCCTTTATCATTCAGGAACAACAAGCTGAGTTGGTAAACGCATAGAAATAGATTCTACGCCCTTTATCATTCAGATTTCACAAGTTGGGAGATAAACGCACAGAGACAAATTCTGCGCCCTTTGTCATTCCGCACACCTTTTTGCCACCCAGGCTCGATCGTGTCCAGCAAAATGCAGAGACAAATTATGGTCATTCCGCACACCTTTTCGCCACCCAGGCTCGATTGTATCAACCGAGAGGAACAAATTCGACAGTATCGGGATGATGTGTCGGTACTGATCATTTTCAAATTTTTGCAGGTTCTGCTGGTAGGAAGGTTCACTGGCCGAAAGGTGTTTCGCTCGAACGAAATTAGTGTCTTATCTTTACTTCCCTTTTATCTCCAATAAAAGACAAGTAAAGAGGGGCAACTGTCATACCCTAATTTCGTCCGGGGACCTTTGCTTGGTGGCATGCGACTTTCATTTGACCATTTTGAGGTACTTGCCACCCATCGTTAGGCAATTCGTGACATGCCGGAACTCAAAAGGAAGCATCGTTGCACAATTCGTGAGGTTCTTTAACGTTCGGTAGGTCAAAAAGGGGATGATTATGTAATCCGCAAGGTTCCGTAACCTTACGGAAAGAAAATAAGTATTGTTACTAAATTCGTAAAGTTTCGTAACGTTACGGAAAAAGAATCAGCAAAAAAAGGGCAAAGGGGGTGTATTTAGTAAAATGGGGGGTGCAAAATAGTAATTTTCGAATCTGGGCCCTTCTAGAGGTTTCTGGGCAATTTCTTGCTTAAGGTGGAAGCAACCAAGCTTACCTGGGCGAGCTGAGCTCGCCTGGGCGAGCTAGGTGGCAACCACCTCCCCCGTTTTGTTAAAATATGGAATTCTGGGGCTTCTGGGACACCCGTAATGCTTCCGTAAAATTCCCATAACCCTAAATAAGCATATTTCACTTAATACGGGTGAGACGGAAGAGAAAAAAAGAAGAAAATCAAGTCCTATATGCTTCCGTAAGGCTTCCGTAACTTTTCCGTAAATTACGAAAGAAGGGGGTGAACTTATCAAAATTGGGGGTGCAAATAGCAATTTCAAAATTTTGAATTGGGCCTTCCAGAATGATTTTTTGAAGCTGGGTTACTTCTGGGCGAGCTGGGCGGCAACGTCCTCCTCCTTTTTCCTATAAATAGGCTGAAGGGGGCTGTTCTAAGGGTCCTGGATCCCCCTGATGCTGTATTTCAACTGTTTTTGGTGAAAAAAATTGTTTCCATGAAGAAAATCCAAGCCGAGGTGCTTCCGTAACGCTTCCGAGATGTTTCCGTAAGCAAATCCGTGAAGGTTTTCCTCCGTTATTCACCGTTCTTCATCCGTTCTTCGTTCTTCAACGGGTAAGTTTCCAAATCGAGCTTTTCAATTCATTCTATGTACCCGTGGTGGTCCCCATTTGTTTTGTGTACATTTATTCTCGTTTCATTTACTTTCCGTACCCCCTTTTGACGTGCTTCAGTCATTTGCTTAAGTCATTTTCTCGCCTAAATCAAAAATAAAATAAATTTCCACCGATCGTTTGAATTGTAATATCCGTTAATTTCGTTTAAAATGAAATCCAACCGTTCGGTCACGCCGTAACCACGTTGGAAACTAAAAAGAGGTAAAATAATAATATAATAATAAAAATATCTTTTAGTAAAATAAATCAAAAAAATCAATCGGACATTTTCCTTTGGGATTTCTCTTTCTTAATCGAATCGATTAATAACCAAAGTGAAACTAAGGGCTAAAATCAACATGTACCTTTATTACCTCTTTCAAAAATAAAGAGAACATTAAATGGTCCAATGCCTTAATGTCTTCTCTCTTTTTCAAAAGAATCAAAAGTTTGTTTAACGGTTCAACGCCTTAAATAACCTTTCATTCAACAAAAACATATCTTGCAAAAAGGATAAAAACAACTTAACCAAACATTTTGTTCACAAAGAACTACGTAGGTCTGATTTCCTTATCGCAATTAAGGAGTACGTAGGAGCAAGGGAAACACCCTCGTCGACCGCAAAAAGATAAAAATTATAAAAAGGAATAAAGACGTAAAAGGGAACCTAAAATTGAAGTCATGTTTGCACATTTAATTAAAGGCTGCCGTCTCTTGTGACGGACACGTGGGGTGCTAATATCTTCCCCGTGCGTAAATACAACTCCCGAACCTTTCACTTAAAGTTCGTAGATCACGTCTTTTCCGGTTTTCCCAACGTTTTCCTCAAATAAACGTTGGTGGCGACTCCGCCCGTACTCCTTTCTTGGAACACGCACCCGCGAGTCACGCGTCACCCTCTCGCCGAAGGGTAGGTTGCGACACAAAGACTACTCAAAATGCCCCGAAATACAAGGCTAAAACCCTATACTACTAGAATGGCCAAAATACAAGGCCTAAACAAAGGAAAAACCTATTCTAATATTTACAAAGATAAGCAGGCTCATACTTAGCCCATGGGCTCGAAATCTACCCTGAGGCTCATGAGAACCCTAGGGCCTTCCCTTGGATCTCTGGCCCAATCTACTTGGAGTCTTCTATCCAATGCCCTTGCAGGGTAGGATTGCATCATTTTAGCTGTGACTCTAATACTTGTGCTCTTATCTTTGAAAAACTACATGCTTGTGAGAAGTAATTGATTTAAGAATTCCATGGTATTCAGTTTATATGGTTGATGTCCTTGATGAATCAAACACCATTTTCTTTTGATTAGCCACTGTCTTTGTCACTTAAGGACAAGTGAATTGTTCTTTCTTTGCTTGAGGACAAGCAAAATTGTAAATTTGGGGGAGTTTGTTAGTCGCTTTATACGACTAATTTTTGTATAGAAATCATTTTCCAAAGCTTGTATAGTTCCCCAATTTATGGTTATTTTGGAGTAAATTTAGTAAATGAATCTTGTTTTATGGTTAACGCTGTCTCTAGAACATTTCTATTGGATTTAATGATGAAATCTATGCATTTTCAGGTGAAAAAGAGGCTAAGTTTTGAATTGAAAAAAGTAGCAGTTGGGCTAAGCTCAGCAGTTGGGCTAAGCGATTATTCACCGCTAAGCGCGGCTTCAGAGCGCTTAGTGCAAAGGAGAATCTGGCAGAGCATCAACATCAAAGTCGCGCGCTAAGCGCGAGATCAGTGTGCTAAGCGCAGTAGGTGCCTTCAACCAGGCTAAGCGTGAGACTGACACTAAGCCCAATTCCACTTACTCGCGCTAAGCGTGAAGGCGGTGCTAAGCTCAACATCGCGATTTCAGGGCCTATTTGAAGCGTGTCTTATGCAGAATTAGGGTAGACTTTTACAAAGTAGAAGATTGGCACAGATTCCAGGGCAACCACAGTGCCTATTTCGGGAAAAGAGCCCGAGAAACAGCAAAGAGGAGTAGCTTTTGTAGAGATACCTAGGTTTTATAAGCTCATTTATTGTTAGGGTTTCTTTGTATTGGCTGGCTAAACACCCTAGACTGGGATTTCTAATGAACAACTGATGTAAATACATAATATCTAATTGATTGTGTTTTCTGTGTTTAATGCTTCATTCAATGCTTGATGTTTGTATGCTTTTGGTTTGATCACTCATTTGTGTGCACAGTTAAGTGACTTTAGCATTGGTAAATGTACTGTTGTCTTAGAACTTGATTGAAGCAGGATCAAAACTTAATCTTACATGAGGGATCTGCAGGTTAAGTTTTGGTTTTAATTATGATGTTACAATAATGCTGTTTAGTTTAGGCCTAGTCTTACATGAGGGATCTGCGGACGAAGCTTAGGCTAAATTAGGCTAAAACTTTCGTAAGCTAGTTGAGCTGAGTCTAGTCTTGTGTCATACCCTAATTTCGTCCGGGGATTATTACTTGATGACATGCAATAAATGAAGTCCCGAGACGTCTCAGAAATCCAAAAGGAAGCAGGCTTGCGTGATCCGTGAAATTCTGTAATGTGACGGAAGTCGAAAAGAGGTGTTTTTGCGCAATCTGTGGGTTTCCGTAACTTCTTCGAAAGCTAAAAAAGAGTAAATACATAATCCGTAAGGATTCGTAACCTTGCGGAAGGAAAATAAGTATCGTTACAAAATTCGTAAAGTTTCGTAACGTTACGGAAAAAGAATTACAAAAAAATGGAAAGGGGGGTGCATTTAGTAAACAGGGGGTGCAAATAGCAACCAGGCCCACTTGGGCCCTCCAAAAGATTCCTCCAGAAGGCTGTTGCTTCTGGAGGAAGCAACCTTGCTCGCCTGGGCGAGCTGGGCGGCAACCTTCTCCCCTATTTTGCTATAAATAGGGGGAGAAGTGAAGAAGAAAAGGGTTAAGCCCCTTAGGCACTTCTCTCTCTCTCGAATTTGCAGAGGAAAATTGTTTCCGTGAAGAAAATTCAAGCCGAGGCACTTCCGTAACGTTTCCGTGAGTAATTACGCGAAGATTCTCGACCGTTCTTCAAGATTCATCGTTCGTTCTTCGTTTTCTTCAGTCTTCAACGGGTAAGTACCTCAAACCAAGCTTTTTAATTCATTCTATGTACCCGTGGTGGTCCACATTTTGTTTCATGTATTTTTATTCTCGTTTTCATTTGCTTTTTATACCCCCTTTTGACGTGCTTAAGCCATTTATTTAAGTCATTTCTCGCTTAATCTAAAACTAAAATAAATTTCCACCGATTGTTTGAATTGTATCATCCGTTAATTTTGATTAAAATGAATTCCGACCGTTCGGTCGTGCCGTAACCACGTTGGAAATCAAAAAAGAGGTAAGATAATAATATAATAATAAAAAAATACCTTTTAGTAAAGTAAAGCGAAAAATCAATCGGACGTTTTCTCTTTGGGATTTCTCATTCTTAATTGAATTGACTAATAACTAAAGTGAAACTAAGGCTAAAATCAACTCGCCTAGTCAAGCTCGTCCACAAAAAATAGGTTTTTTGAAAGTTTATCATTTCAGTTTCTTACCAAGTAAAATGGATCATTTTTAAAGGCCCAACACCTTTAAATGATCACCTTTCAAGTAAAAAAATCGCTTGATTCACCTTTAAAGAAAGAACTACGTAGGTTTGATTTCCTCTCCAAAGGAGGGTACGTAGGAGCAGAAGCCCCGCTTTTGTCGACCTCAAAAAATAAAAAGAAATAAAAGTTAAGATAACACAATTCCACAATTCTAAAAAATAGGCTGTTGTCTTTCGAGACAAACGTAAGAGGTGCTAATACCTTCCTCAAGCGTAAATACAACTCCCGAACTTAGATTTTTATTTTGACCGGTTTCCTTCGGTTTTTCCGACGTTTTCCACAAATAAACGTTGGTGGCGACTCCGCGCATCTTTCCTCCTTTGGAAAGCGCACCCATGAGCCTCGCCCTCGCTCGCCCGCAAAAGGGCACGTTGCGACAGTTGGCGACTCCACTGGGGACTATTTTTGTGAGTTAGGCCTATTTGAAGGAATTGTGGATTTGTGAAACTTTGTGTGTGCATTTGTTGAACTGTGTAAAATGTAAATAATTGTTGTCTATTTCGCATTCTTTACACTGCATTCTAAGCACCCACGGGTTTGAGTAAAAAATGGGCCCTATACCCGGGTTCATGGGAATTTAAGGAGTGGAGGTGAATCTATCATCATGCTAGGTCTCCGACTTGCTTGATAATAGTGAAACCTCGTCTAGAGCTTTCTGTCTTTATAATGTGTTGTCGCTGGTATTCCATACCGCCACAATATTATTATCTTGAGTGATGATACCTCTAGAAAACAGTCGTGTGAGTTATGAATTGTTGGGGAGTAGTTATTAGAGACCCCTAGATATTGTCCTATAGGTTCCCAAATAGGGGCAAAGAGCAAACACGCTCCGTGCCATTCATTCTCATGCATTTTTTTGGTAAATAGCACTAGTTTATAGTTTTGCTAGTGATGTTTGGTTTCTTTAGAGTAATACGTAACCTTTTTAATACTACGTTGAGGCGCCATCATGCCCAAAACGTAGCATTAAAGTTGGATCTCTGCAGTCTCATATGTGTGAATTACCCCTTTGTGTTGTTTTCTTTCCGTTTCATGCATGTGCATCTGCATCATACCGTTACACATGCGTTGTATGTGGGTCTCGTCTTTTGTCATGGGAAGCCGAAAGATCCATCTCGTCTTCTTAACTGCACACATGGGGCACTGCGCCCCCAAATGCGCAATTAAGGAGAGATGATTTTCCGGGCTCTCGTGTCCGTAAATGCATTCATATCATGCATCGCATAAACATCTCTTCAGCATCATAATGAACATATCGTTCCTACATTTGTTCGTTATCATATTCCAGCATTACATTTTGCATGAGTCATTGCATCATCATGCATATGCGTTCAACAAACTTTTTTTATCTACAAATTGCATACTAATTGTTTTCATGTTTGCTCATGCGTGACCCTTGCATTTTCCTCTACAAAACAAAAACAAAAAAGAGGGAAGCATGAAAATTCATGATGCATTCTTAGTTGCATTTGTTAAGTACCATGAGCCAACCATGTTGGGATCATAAACCCATTTCTAAAATTAAAAAAAACACACAAACAACAAAACAAAATGATTGAGCATGGTACCTAATGCGTGGTTAATTAAGAAAGGATGTTTCTTCGGGCATCTCGATCTCATAATTACATTTTCCATGCATAGCATGCATATTCCCGAGTCTTTCATCCCTATGAATTGTTGATGAAGTATTGGCGATCAAAATTGCCATTCCCTGGGTTATGGAGTTGAACCAAGCTCGTGCTTTTACGAAAAGGTTCATCGAGTCAAGTTGAAGCATGGAAGTAACCATCTTGCAAAAATTTGGGGCAAAAGATGGATCGGGTTACATCGTTGTTTCGTCTACTGCCAAACACATTTAGGACTGTTAATGTCCTTGTTACTTCCAGTTTCAC
Source organism: Glycine max (assembly GCF_000004515.6). Taxonomy (NCBI): domain Eukaryota; kingdom Viridiplantae; phylum Streptophyta; class Magnoliopsida; order Fabales; family Fabaceae; genus Glycine; species Glycine max. The sequence goes on from NC_038256.2 coordinate 18,697,257, forward strand.
CTTGACGAAGATGTCATGGACCATGTTGAAAATCTAAATTGATTCGACCTCATATCCAGTGTACAAATTCGCAATACTTCAATTGTGCATCATTCACATACATCTATGTTGTTCATTGGTTGCATTGCTCATTGCATTCTTTCCTTGAAAAGAAAAAGAGAACCTAATCATTGTTATAAAAAAGAATAAAAGCATGCTTTACGGTGCCCTCACCGAACCTGTGCTAGAGCTAGAGTAATGGGTAAAGCGGAGGAGATACAAGAGAAGATGAAAGCCGACATGGAGGCCATTAAAGAGAAAATGGCCACAACGATGGAGGCCATGATGAGCGTGAAGAAGATAATGGAAGCCAATGTGGTTGCAATTGCCGCTACCAACGTTGTTGCTAAGGTGAACCCGACGTCCCCATCCGGCATCAATGAATCATCCAACCTCAGATATGGTAGGCAAAGATTTGGGAAGTATGGGCGGCCCCCATGATGTGCAAATTCAAAACGAGCACGCCTTCCCGCCATATGGCTTGCCTCTCAACTATACGCCACCCAATGTGGTGTACACTCCCAATAAGAATGTCAATAACTCCACTCCTATACCCATTAAGAGCCAGCAACCCCAAACTGATCATGCACATGTCTCTTAAACCGTGGGGGAGACACATGAAATTCCCCATCACAATCTAGCCGACATCGAGCCTTGGCTCAGATATGCCACTGAAGGGCAAGCAGTTGGTGGTATACCCCTTGAAAACACTTCGGAAGGCCCTCAGTATCACCCACAACTACACCTCTTGCATTCCACGACAAGTAAAAACCCTCATGCTATGGCAGAAATGGGAAAGTTGGATCATCTAGAGGAAAGGCTCAGGGCCATTGAAGGAGGTGAAGATTATGCCTTTGCTAACCTAGAGAGTTGTTCCTAGTACCCGATATCATCACCCTTCCCAAGTTCAAGGTGCTGGACTTTGACGAGTACAATGGGACTACTTGCCCCAAGAACCATCTAAAGATGTATTGTCGGAAGATGGGGGCATACACAAAAAATGAGGAATTGCTGATACATTCCTTCCAAGAAAGTCTTACTGGGATAGCTGTTACCTGGTACACTAACTTGGAACCTTCCCGAGTCCATTCTTGGAAGGACCTAATGGTTGCCTTCGTTAAGCTGTGTCAGTATAATGGCTTCGGATAGGATGCAACTACAGAACATGTGCAAAAAGAGGGCACAGATCTTTCAAAGGATACGCCCAAAGATGGAGAGACTTGGCAGCTCAAGTAGCGCCCCCAATAATAGAGAAAGATATTATCACAATGATAGTAGACATGTTACCAGTGTTCTATTATGGAAATGGTGGGTTACACACCTTCAAGCTTTGCGGATTTGGACTTCGCCGGCAGAAGGATCAAAGCGGGTCTGAAAAGAGGCAAATTTAATCATCCCACTTGGACGAATGAGAAAACTGGGGCAAATGAAGAGGGTAAGAATGAGGGAGAAGCCCATGCTGTAACTGCCATTCCTATATGGCCAAGTTTCCCACCAACCCAACAATGTCATTACTCAACCAATAACAACCCATCTCCTTACCCACTACCCAGTTATCCACAAAGGCCATCCCTAAAATCAACCACAAATCCTACCTACCACACTTCCAATGACGAACACCACCTTTAGCACAAACCAAAAACACCAACCAAGAAATGAATTTTGCAGCGAGAAAGCCTATAGAACTCACCCCAATTCCAGTGTCCTCTGCTGACTTGCTCCCATATCTACTTGATAATTCAATGGTAGCCATAACCCCAACCAAGGTTCATCAACCTCCATTTCTCCGAGAATACGACTTGAACGCAACGTGTGCTTGTCATGGAGAAGCCCCGGGGCATTCCATTGAGCATTATAGGGGCCTGAAGCGTAAGGTGCAAGGTCTAATTGGTGCGGGCTGGCTGAAATTTGAGGAGAATCACATGTAAATCCTGACTTTGACAAGAGGTGCCACACATGGGGCAATTTTGAAAGCTGCTGTTAGATGTCTCTAATGACTCATCAGGATTTTCAACTTTCACCGGAATTGGGTGCAAGCCATTGGTCTATTTGCTCAAGCAACATGTGCTCCTGAGTTTGGACTTCCAAGACCGCTCAATCAGAGATTACTCGTCTTGCACGTTGGTGGGGGTGCCGTAAAACAACAAAAAAAAGTTCAAAACAAATAAATTTCAGAAATAAAAATGAAAATAAAAAAAAAAGTTCAAAAGAAAAAGAAAACATTTGATTGACTGTGTTTTCCAGACGTTCATATGACCTCATTCCGGAAAGTTTGTCTTTTTAGAGAGAAGTAAGTTATCAAGAATAGGATGTTGGACAAACGGCCTCAATTACCTTAAGAAAAAGAGGGGATTGAATTAAGATACAAAGACTATGCCCCAATTAAACTTTCACTCTCTCTTTTTTCGGATTAACAATGCACACAGGGACAACCCTTCCCTTGTGTTCAGGAATCCTCTACAACAAGAGACCCACGGTCTCTTAATCCCTTTTCAGAAATAAGAAGAAGAGAAGAAGACATCTCTCTTAAAAGAGATAGCTTGTACAATGAAGATCAATCAAAATTCCTTATTGAATATGCAAGTGGTTGACCAAGGAATCTTTTTGAGAGGATAAAACATTTCAGTTCAGAAAAACTCTTAATCTTTTAAGAGGATAAAACTTTTTGGGCAATGAAAACTCCCTTTAAGTTCGTGTTTCCAAGTCACCTTTGATGGTCATTCATAAAAAATTTGAATAGGTGTGACTCTTGGCAATTATTTTCTGAAAATCCCCTCTGGTAATCAATTACACATTATAAATTTTGAATTCAAATTTCTAGTGACTATGATAAACATTTTTCAACTGCTGGTAATCGATCACCATAGAGAAAATCGCAATTTGAAATGATAGAATTCTTTGGTCAAACCTTTTGTATTTTCAATTTGGAAACTTCTTCCTAAAGATTCTAGAGATCAACTTGATCATATATCTTGATTTTCTTGGATTCTTGTCTTAAGTAAAACTTAGAAGCACTTGATCCTTTAGCATCATCAAGACATCAAAACATCTTGCTTCTACATAGGAGTCATTTGACTTAATCCATCAACTGAAAGATCCTTCAACTGTTTCTCGTCCTTGGAAAATTCTTTTTGCAAGAATCAACTGCATCTTTCATTCTTCCTCACTGCGAGGTTGTGAAAACAAGACAACAATTGGTACCTCTAAGCCCTACACTGGGGCAATGAAAGGCCCCATGCATAAACCTCAAACGAACCTAGGGGCAGATTAGAAGTTCTCACCCGATAGGATCCCAGCTACAAGGTCATGACGAAAGACAACAATTGGTACCTCAAATCCTTACACTGGGGGAATGAAAGGTACCATGCAAAAACCTCAAGCGAGCCTAGGGGCAGATTAGAAGTTTTCACCCGATAGGTTCCCAGCTACAAGGTCATGACGAACGATAACAATTGGTACCTCAAAGCCTTACACTGGGGCAATGAGTGGCATCGTGCATGAGCCTCAAGTGAACATAGGGGCAGATAAAAAGTTCTCACCCGTCGATGTTTTTAAACAAGAAAAAAGGGGGGACACAAACCCTGGAATTTCAATAGATTGATTAAACGTCAAACGGCTCCATTGCCGTCACTCCAAAATGGTCAAGTGACAAAATCAACCAGAATATACACTTTGAGGGAGTTCCTGGAGAGATTTGCAAAAGATAGGATAAGGTTGCATGAATTATCACCTTTTTCAAAAGGACAATCAATCTGTGTTTTCCAAAAAGATTAAATCAAAATCAAAATCACAAAATAGGGAAAGAATGTCATGAACATTGTGCAACTTTCCATTGCATTGCATTGTTTCATATGGGGTCAGCGTTACCAAATTTCACAACAAAGGTTGCATGCGTCTGCATCCCTAAATATCATGTTAATTGCATAGATTTCCTACATCTCGTGTCCAATCTTGTTGGATGACCGGCCCTCTCGATGGGCCGACCTCTTGTTTTCTCATAAAGGTGGACCCTTGGGTACTAGTACCTATCTTCTTCAGAGGGCTACATGTCCTCGCCATCAGAGGACTACACGTCCTCGCCTTCAGAGGGCCGCACGCCCACGCCTTCAGAGGACTACACGTCTTCAACTTCAGAGGACTACAAGTCCTCGTCGTCAAAGGGTCATGTACCTTCCCCTTTGTAGGGCTACACGCCCTCACCTTCAGAGGACTACACGTCCTCGCCTTTAGAGGACTACACGTCCTCACCATCAGAGGGCTACATGTCCCCCATTTTCAAAGGGCGACACGCCCTCACCTTTAGAGGACTGCACGTCCTCGCCATCACAGGACTACACTCCCTCGCCTTCAAAAGGCGGCACTTCCTGAACTTCAGAGGGCTGCACGCCCTCGCCTTTAGAGGGCTACGCGTCCTCATTTTCAATGTGCTCCATATCCACACCTTAGGAGAATATAAGGTCCTTTGCCCTTAGATGCTTCACCGAGACTTGCGCTCTCGGTTAAGGGGCCAGTAGTTTCCTTTTATCAGTTTCTGGGCCACCCCCTGACATTAGAAGGCGACCAACTGTGCGAGCACATCCAGAGAGGGAGGCTATCATGCATCTACTATGCATACCGGGGCAAGATTTCCCTCGTGCTGCGGCAAAAAGACGAGTGCGGGTTGCGCACCAACATGACCACTCTTACATGGATGACGTTGCTATTTAGTAACATTCTGCCCGGCGACCACAATGCCAATCTCCCCTTGCAGATGTATCGGTTGGTCTGTGCCGTCATGACATAGGTAAGTATGCACATGGTTCAATTGATTTCTGATGTCATCTATTGTTTGCAGGGATCGCGCCCACAAGACGCCCAGTGGGCCCGAAGAAGTCCAACAGGGCCCTGGGGTTTCCAGCTCTGGTTACCGGCTTTTGTCAGTCCTACAGGGTGCCCGTTCCCCCAGCAAGGTCATGCCATCGTGACATAGGTAAGTATACATATGGTTCAACTGATTTCTGATACCATCTATCGTTTGCAGGAATCGCACCCACAAAGACACCCAGTGGACCCGGAGAAGTCCAACAGGGCCCTGGGGTTTCCAGCTCTGGTTACGGGCCTCTGTAGTCTTACAGGGTGCCCGTTCCCCCCGGCAAGGTCACGTCATCATAGGTAAGTATGCACATCACTCAAATGATTTCTGATTTTATCCATTGTTTGCAGGGATCATGCCTGCAAGACACCCAGTGGACCCGAAGAAGTCCAATAGGGTCTTAGAGTTGTCAAGCTCTAATTACGGGTCTCTGTCAGCTCTACGGAGTACCTGTCACCTCCAGCAAGGGCATCAGGCCCCCTACTAATCGAGCTTTCATCAAGAAGTACTGTGCCCCCAGGCAGGCACAGGGCGAAACACCACAGCAGCCTGGGGATGGCCAGCAGCGGGCAACAGACGCACCACCATCACTTCTAGAGTTCACCTCAGCTCATCCACAAAAAGGTTAGAGTGTTTTTACGACCCATGACCGACCAATAGGCGACCAAGTCCAAAGCCAAAGGTAAGCAAAGTACTAGGTCTGTGACCGACAAGCCATCAAGCGTCCAGCTCAAGACGTTAAAGAAGCGCTACTAGGAGGCAACCTAGTACCTTTTAAATCTCTGCTTGTTATTTGATCACTTTTTGTTTCTCAAGTCATAGTAGGACACACCTAGTTGCTCATGATCCTAGGAATTTAAATAAAACAAGCACAAGCTCAGAAGGTAGTCATACCTCACAAAATATATATATGTATGTTTAGGTAGTGAAAATACCTAAGATATGCATGTATGTAAACAAAAATACTTCACAAAATATGTATATGTATGTTTAGATATGCATGTATGTAGCAAAAAGATATCTCACAAAGTATATATATGTATGTTTAGGTAGCAAGATACCTTGGATATGCATGTATATAGCAAAAATATCTCACGAAACATATATATGTATGTTTAGGTAGCAAGATACCTCGGACACGCATGTATATAGCAAAATGTCTCACAAAAATATACATATGTTTAGGTAACAAATACCTCATGGAAAACAAACAAGAAAAAGAAATAAACAAATGATAAAAAAAAACAACAGAAAACAGAAAAGTAAAATATTGTCCAGCTAAAAAACAGCATGCTTGTGAAAAGAGATAACTTCCAGCTTTTCTTTGAAAAATTCACTAATCATAACCAGTTTTTGAAAAAAATGTGTGTACACATTTGAAGGGTAAATGCTGTGAAAAGTTTTTCGAACACCCAAGATAGACTCGGATGAATGCACAAATTGATAGAAGAACATATTTTGGAAATACTGGTTTGACTTAAAATAGGGAAAATGAATCCTGAGCCCTAGTGTCACATGACCATAAAAACTTGATGCTTGAGTGTCCACATGGGTGCATGCATGACCAGTTTTGCATAAAATTTCCTAATCATCTTTGTTGCATGTGTATCATGGAAATAATGTGGGACGTCCCCTTTATCCCCGAACCGCTGGCCAAACCCTGACATATATCGTGACCAGCCGTTCTACAAGCCTTGAGCCAAAATCCCAACTTGTCATTGAAATTCTGATACTGGGGACAGATGTCGTACCGGATGTCACGACATCATGCTTCAGAACATGCAGACTATATTTGATAGTGTGAACAGATTAAACAAGTATATAACACAAGAGAATTGTTAACCCAGTTCGGTGCAACCTCACCTACATCTGGGGGCTACCAAGCCAGGGAGGAAATCCACTAAAATAGTGTTAGTTCAAGGTCTAACAGCCACTGTTTACAACCTTCTCACCTAACCACTACCCGTGCAACCTCTACCTAAGAGCCACTCTTAGATATGAGAACCCCTCTCACTCCCTCTCAAACACTCTCCCGTGTTTACAAATAATTCAAAGACACACCAGAGATCAACTCTGAACAAAAGGGATCAACCCTACACACTAGAGATCAACTCTACACACTAGAGATCAACTCTACACACTCAGGTCCAACACTTGATGTTAGGGTACCATCAAGGTGGCTCACAAAACACTCAAGTCCCAAAACTCACAAAATAACTCTTCAATCCCGGACTTGGTACAGAACTCGTGCAGCCTCCATGTTTTTATAGCAGTGTGTGCATCTGGGCTGCAACAACTTGTGCTGGATGAGATCTATCATTCTTCCTGAAAATCTGCACTTAAAGATCTAAAAGATGCAGTTTGATCTTTTAGTTTTTATCTTTAATCTTTAATCCCTGAACGAACTCTTCTAGTTTGTAATTCGAACTTTAATTATCTTTTAATTCGTTCCTAAAGATAGATCATCTAATCTCTTGCTAACTGCACAATAATCTGTTAAAGATATAACAGATTTATATGTCCAGTATTTTCGGGCCAGATGTCCTGGACATCGTATCCGACATCTTGGATCCTGCAGCTTTAATTCTTCATTTGACCTTCTAGTATTTTCGGGCAGGATGTCCTGGACATTGTATCCGACATCGTGAATCCTGCAGCTTCAATTCTTCATTTGACATTTCATCTTGCCTTGTGCATTGTGCAGCCCGATCTTATTCTTTGACATAACGTTGGACATCATGTGCAGCAACTCCAGCTTTCCTTCATTGTCTAAGTGCTTATGTTTTAACAAAATCTTAGCCAATCTTTTAAAACTCAGTAGAGCTAAGCACTAACAATCTCCCCCTTTGGCAAATTTTGTCTAAAACATACTTAGACACTTCCTGAGCAGGTACGAGCAGTTATGCAAGTGGGATCAGCAACTTTCATTATCAGAGTAATCAAGCACAGCGGAATCTGTAGTTTAGACAAGTTGCAAATCTACAAGTCTTCTCCAGGATGTCAAGACATCTCACGTGACATCAGCTTTCTGCTTCTGCTCCCCCTGTCTCCATGCTCTTACTGCTGTGAAGCAGTTCACTGCAGCATCTTCTATCAGCTACTAGTCTTTTCTAGGATGTCGAGACATCTCATGTGACATCAGCTTTCTGCTCCCCCTGTCTTCATGCTCTTACTGCAGCATCTTCTATCAGCTACTAGTAGCTTACATCAGTCATCATCAGCAACAGCAGTCTCCCCCTCAAAATCATATACATACAACTCCCCCTCAAAATCATGAATCATGCATACATCGTATCCTACTTCTCAAAATCATACATCATGCATAATACTACTATTGCATACATATTAATACCATTACTCCCCCTTTTTAGACAGAATTTGACAAAAGTAGAATGCATGAACTTAAGGTGCAAATTGTAATCAATTGTTCAAGGGACATGCCCCTATAGCTAGTAAAAAGCAAAAACATAAAGGTCTGATGATCATGGGGTGGCTTCAGAATCATCATCATCATCTGAATCTGTATCCTCTGCTGCATCTTCCTCTGCCTCAGCTGCTTCTTCTTCTTCCTCAGCTGCTTCTTCTTCTTCCTCAGCTGCTTCACCATCATCAATGCCACTGTCTGAGAGTCTCTTGATCAGGCGTTCCAGCTCCATCTTCTTCTCTGTGTTGGCTTTGATGGTGGCTTCCAGCACCTTGCATGTGTCCTTGAGTTCAGCAATCAAAGCATCCTTGGACACAGCACCTGAAGCAGCAGCTTTCCCTGATGTCGAGACAATGTCTGGGACATGTGTCCCCTCAAACAGTTTGTAATGCAGGGATAGAGGAGATTCTTTCTTCATCACAGAGTCAGTGTAGTTTAAAATATTGGGATGTTGACTCAACATAATGCCACACAATACAGTTGGGAAGGCAATGGGTAATTTGACAGCAAAGGATTCTGAATGCTTAACAGTTTGATCAAAAATATAGTTTCCAAAATTAAATTTGGACTTGGTTCCAACAGCATACAGAAATTTACCCAAACCTGTGGCAACAGTGGACGTATGATTGGTGGGTACCCAGTTTGCAGCTCCAATCCTGTGCAGGATTGCATATTTCACACTTAGCTTCCCTGCAGAAAGCTTCCCTTTCTTTGGCCAATGCTGGACTTGTTTGGCAGTGATTTCCTTGGCAATTTGATGCTCAGAGATAGTAATATCCACCACTCCATGTGTTGGTCTGCCCAGGTATTTGTTGATTACAGCAGGGGAGAATCTAACACATTTTCCTCTGACAAATACTTTTTGATACTCATCACTCTTTCTGTTTGTTATGTCAGAGGGAATGTTGACAATGAATTCCCTGACTAGTCTTTCATAACAATCTCCCAACTTGGTGACAGTTTTCAGCAGTCCAGCAGCCTTGATGAGGTCCATGATCTCCTTGCAATCCAAGACAGCTCTTCCTAGTTCTCTTTCCAAGGCAAGTCTGCGTTGATACACAAATTTCCACCTTTCAGCATTGCCAATGGAGTGGAATGAGATGTTGTCCAATGGTGCATCAGGGACATTTTCAGGCACCTTTTTCCCAGATTTCTTGGCCCTCTTTGATGTCGAGACATCTAGTTCGACATCATCATCAGAATCAGATGAGGAAATTTCTTTCCTCTTCTTGGAAGGGATTGCAACTTTGCTCCGTCTGGATGTGGTAGGAGTGATTGGAGTACTCTTCTTTTGTGCCATAGTTTTGATTCGTCCAGACCTCTTAATGGGGGTTTTTCCCTTTCTGCTTTGTAACCTTTCTGCAATGCCAGGTGCCAACCTGTTGGCAATGGGTTCCTCATCAGATTCTACTTCTTCCAGGTCAATGAGGTCACCTGGAGCAGGTTCTGGTGCCCTTGGTGCAGGGGTCTCCTCTGTGGCTTGATCATCTTCCTCTGTTGATTCCTCTTTGCTGGGTGAAGAGACGACTTCAGCATTTGGAGTGGAAGATGTTGGAACATCTTTCTCAGCATCAGGAACAGCAACATCTGGGGTGGAAGATGTTGGAACATCTTCATCAGCATCAGGAACAGAAGCATTTTTCAGAATGTTACTCACAATACTGCGGATCTTCTTGTCCATCTCTGTGTCTACTTCCCTAGGACTTGTTGCAAGGCTAGGGTTTTCAGAAATCTTCACACCCTGTTGTCGTTTGGGAACCAGTTTTTCAGGAACAGGGGCTGGACCAGGAATCATTTGTATGGGCTGGATATTGAATTCAGGTCGTTCCTGGTTTGATGGTGCTTTGGTGGATGATGGAGATGATGGTACAGAGGGTGAACCAGGAGCTGAAGTTTCTTTTGGTGAGGTAGCCATGGAGAAGCAGAGCGTTTGGAATGATTTCGTAAATCTCTGAGAGCTGTTGGGGAATGCTGAAAACGCGATTACCACGAAAATATAAGTTTGAATGAGGAATGTAGAGGGACGTGTGAAGCAACGGTCGAATTTGTTTTGGCTCAGTAGTGAACGTGCTATTAATGTTAAGTGAGACGTTTGAGCACGTTCAGATATCAGTAGCTGCTATAATTCCTCTAGCAGACAAATGCCCAGCTTGCCCCTCAGTTTTTCAAACTGTTTTGCATCCAATGCCTTTGTGAAAATATCTGCTATTTGTTCCTCAGTGTCAACATGCTCCAGTGTGATAACTTTATCATCAACAAGCTCTCTAATATAGTGATGTCTAATGTCAATGTGCTTGGTTCTGCTGTGTTGAACAGGATTTTTAGAAATATTAATAGCACTCAAGTTGTCACAGTATAATGTCATGACATCTTGTTCGACATTGTACTCCTTGAGCATCTGCTTCATCCAAACTAGTTGTGAACAGCTGCTTCCTGCTGCAATATACTCGGCTTCTGCAGTAGATAGGGACACACAGTTCTGCTTCTTGCTGAACCATGAAATAAGATTGTTGCCCAGATAGAAGCATCCACCAGAAGTGCTTTTTCTGTCATCTGCACTTCCAGCCCAATCAGCATCACAATACCCAACCAGCATTGAATCTGAACAATGACAGTACATAATCCCATAGTCACTGGTGCCATTTACATATTTCAGAATTCTCTTTACTTGATTCAAGTGACTTATCTTGGGATTGGCTTGATATCTTGCACAAACACCTACTGCATAGGTGATGTCGGGTCTGCTAGCTGTTAAATATAGTAAGCTCCCAATCATGCTTCTGTACAGACTTTGATCAACACTGGTGCCAGCTTCATCTTTTGACAGCTTCAAGTGAGTAGGTGCAGGTGTTCTTTTATGGCTGGCATTTTCCATCCCAAACTTCTTGACAATGTTCTTTGCATACTTGCTTTGTGAGAGGAATATGGAGTCTTCCATCTGCTTCACTTGGAGTCCCAGAAAATAAGTCAGCTCTCCAACAAGACTCATCTCAAATTCAGATTGCATCTGTTGGACAAAATGTCGAAGCATCTCATTCGACATCCCTCCAAACACAATGTCATCAACATATATCTGTGCTATCATCAGGTTATCAGCATCTTGTTTGACAAAGAGAGTCTTGTCAATTCCTCCCTTCCTATACCCTTGCTGAGTAAGGAACTCTGTTAGCCTTTCATACCAAGCTCTTGGAGCTTGCTTCAATCCATAGAGAGCCTTCTTGAGCCTGTATACATGATCTGGATGAGTTGGATCTACAAATCCCTTTGGCTGCTCCACATAGGCTTCTTCATTCAGGTATCCATTCAGAAACGCGCTCTTCACATCCATCTGGTACAACTTGAATTTGAGGATGCAAGCTACACCAAGTAACAATCTGATGGACTCAAGTCTAGCAACTGGAGCGAAAGTTTCATCAAAGTCTACACCTTCAATCTGAGAGTAGCCTTGAGCAACAAGTCTGGCCTTGTTTCTGGTTATAACACCTTCTTCATTGGTTTTGTTCTTGAAGATCCACTTGGTGCCAATCACATTAGTTCCCTCGGGTCTCGGAACTAGCTCCCAGACTTCATTCCTTTTGAATTGCTCCAATTCTTCTTGCATAGCATTGATCCAGAACTCATCAGTCAGTGCCTCTTTCACATTCTTGGGCTCAATTTTGGAGACAAAACATGAATTGGAGACAATCTCAATCTCCCTTGATCTTGTAGTGACTCCTCTGTTTGGATCTCCTATAATCAGCTCCTTGGGATGCATCTTCTGGATTCTAATGGAGGGTCTCTTGTCAGGTTGGTTGATGTTTGATTCATCTGTAGCAGAATCAGAGTTTTCTGCATTTTCTGCACTTTTAGCTGTATCTGCTACATTGTCTCCCGATGTTCTGACATCTTCTTCGACATCCTTCTTTCTTGCTGGAGTTAGATCATCAACAACCACATTGATGGATTCCATCACAGTTCTGGTTCTGGAATTGAATACTCTATATGCTCTGCTGTTTGTAGAGTATCCCAGGAATATTCCTGCATCACTCTTGGGATCCATCTTTCTCCTTTGCTCTCTATCTGCCAAAATGTAACATGGACTTCCAAAGATGTGGAAGTGCTTGACAGTTGGCTTCCTCCCTTTCCAGATTTCATACAGTGTGGTTGGAGTCCCTCTTCTAAGTGTGACTCTGTTGTGGATGTAGCATGCTGTGTTCATGGCTTCAGCCCAGAGATTATAGGGAAGTTCTTTGGCATGAAGCATGACCCTAGCAGCCTCTTGCAAAGTCCTGTTTTTCCTCTCAACTATGCCATTCTGTTGTGGTGTAATGGCTGCAGAGAACTCATGAGTGATGCCTTCAGATGTGCAGAATTCAGTAAACCTGCTGTTTTCAAACTCTCTGCCATGGTCACTCCTGATTCTCTTGATGACACAGTCTTTTTCTCTTTGAAGTCTTAGACTCAACTCCTTGAATACTTCAAAGGTGTCTGATTTTTCTCTGATAAAGTTGACCCAGGTAAATCTGGAGAAATCATCCACAACAACATAGGCATACCTCTTTCCTCCAAGGCTTTCAACTTGCATAGGCCCCATCAAGTCCATGTGAAGTAGTTCCAGCACCCTGGAAGTGGTCTGATGTTGAAGCTTCTGGTGGGACATCTTGACTTGCTTTCCAATCTGACATTCACCACAGATTCTGCCTTCTTCTATTTTCAGATTGGGAATGCCTCTAACAGCACCTTTGTCAATGATTTTCTTCATGCCTCTTAAGTGCAGATGTCCAAATCTTTGATGCCATATTTTGACTTCATCTTCTTTGGAGAATAGACATGTGGAGGAGTAACTGGTTTCTTGAGGTGTCCATAGGTAGCAGTTGTCCTTTGATCTGCTGCCCTTCATTAGAACTTCACTCTTCTCATTTGTCACCAAGCATTCTGACTTTGTGAAGTTTACATTGAATCCTTCATCACACAGCTGACTGATGCTGATCAAGTTTGCAGTCAGTCCCTTCACCAGCAGTACTTTGTCCAGACTAGGAAGTCCATCATGGACTAGCTTTCCCATTCCAGTGATCTTTCCTTTAGAGCCATCTCCAAATGTCACATAGCTAGTGGAGCAAGGTTCGATGTTCACCAGGAATTCTTTGACTCCTGTCATGTGTCTGGAACAGCCGCTATCTAGGTACCAATCTTCCTTAGCTGATGCTCTAAGTGAAGTATGAACAACAAGACTGACAGTCTTGTGTTTTGGAACCCACATCATCTTCCTTCCACTGCTGCTACTTTGAGTTCCATGATGTGGATGACCATGTAAATGATAGCAAAAGGGCTTTATGTGACCATACTTGCCACAGTAGTGACACCTCCAATTCTTTCTTTTGCTCCTTTTCTGCTGCGTTCCATGATGTCGAGACCGATGTTGTGACATCGTGGCTCCAGTGCTGTTTTTGGCAGGAACAAATTCTGTCATGGTTGTTCTGCCAGCAGACTTAGGATTAAATCCAAGTCCTCTCTGGTTTCCAACATTCTTTCCAAGCTGTAGCACCTCATCAAGCGTATCTGAGCCTTTATTCAGCATCTTTATTGATTTTGTCATGTTTTCTAGTTTAGAGGTCAGAAAACCAACTTCTCCTTTAAGCTCAGAGATCTCCTCTTCATGTGCCTCCTTTTCAGCCTCCAGATTTGCAATGACCTTCTTCAGTTGTGCTTCTTGCTGAAGAATCTTCTCACTTTTGATGCATAGTTCTCTATAGGATGTGGCAAGCTCATCAAAAGTGATTTCACTGTCTGTATCACTTGAATCTTCAGCAGAGTCAAATCTCCCAGTGAGTGCATTCACATCTCTGTCAGAATCACTTTCTTGTTCACTCTCTGTATCATCAGACCGACTTACAGAGATTCCTTTCCTCTGCTTCTTGAGATGAGTGGGACATTCAGCTTTGATGTGTCCAAAGCCTTCACACCCACGGCATTGAATTCCTTTGCTGTGACTGGGCTTTTCATCTGACCTTTTCTGGTATTCACTACCTTTCCTGATGTCGAAAGGGATGTTCCGGACATGTGGTTTCTGCCTCCTGTCCATTCTGTTCAGCACTTTGTTGAACTGTTTTCCAAGGAGCACAACTGCGTTAGTCAGACCTTCATCAGTATCCAGGTCATACTCATCTTCTTCTCCTTCATCGTTGGACACAAACGCCAGATTCTTGCTCTTCTTTTCAGCCCTATCCGAGAGTCCTAGCTCAAAGGTTTGAAGGGAACCAATGAGTTCATCTACTCTCATGTTGCAAATGTCTTGGGCCTCCTCTATTGCAGTGACTTTCATGTCAAATCTCTTAGGCAAAGATCTGAGGATCTTTCTCACCAGCTTTTCATCTGTCATTCTTTCTCCCAAGGCAGTGCAAGCATTGGCAATTTCAAGAATGTTCATGTGGAAGTCATGAATACACTCTTCCTCCTTCATCTTCAGATTTTCGAATTTTGTGGCCAATAGTTGCAATCTGGACATCTTCACCTTGGAGGTTCCTTCATGAGTGGTTTTCAGGATCTCCCATGCATCCTTGGCCACTGTGCATGTGTTGATCAGTCTGAAGATATTCTTGTCAACTCCATTGAATAGAGCATTCAAGGCTTTGGAGTTTCCAAGTGCCAATTCGTCTTCTTCTTTTGTCCAGTCTTCTTCTGGCTTCAATTCATTAGTGGGCTTTCCTTCTGTGTCCAGCATCTTGGGATGTTCCCAGCCTTTGATGACAGCTTTCCAGGTTCTGCTATCCAGTGATTTGAGAAAAGCCACCATCCTTGCTTTCCAGTATTCATAGTTGGTTCCATCCAGAATTGGTGGTCTGTTCACTGGTCCTCCTTCTTTCTCCATGTTCATCAGAATTTATCTCCCTAGATCTCACTCAGTGATTTCGAGTGCCTGCTCTGATACCAATTGAAATTCTGATACTGGGGACAGATGTCGTACCGGATGTCACGACATCATGCTTCAGAACATGCAGACTATATTTGATAGTGTGAACAGATTAAACAAGTATATAACACAAGAGAATTGTTAACCCAGTTCGGTGCAACCTCACCTACATCTGGGGGCTACCAAGCCAGGGAGGAAATCCACTAAAATAGTGTTAGTTCAAGGTCTAACAGCCACTGTTTACAACCTTCTCACCTAACCACTACCCGTGCAACCTCTACCTAAGAGCCACTCTTAGATATGAGAACCCCTCTCACTCCCTCTCAAACACTCTCCCGTGTTTACAAATAATTCAAAGACACACCAGAGATCAACTCTGAACAAAAGGGATCAACCCTACACACTAGAGATCAACTCTACACACTAGAGATCAACTCTACACACTCAGGTCCAACACTTGATGTTAGGGTACCATCAAGGTGGCTCACAAAACACTCAAGTCCCAAAACTCACAAAATAACTCTTCAATCCCGGACTTGGTACAGAACTCGTGCAGCCTCCATGTTTTTATAGCAGTGTGTGCATCTGGGCTGCAACAACTTGTGCTGGATGAGATCTATCATTCTTCCTGAAAATCTGCACTTAAAGATCTAAAAGATGCAGTTTGATCTTTTAGTTTTTATCTTTAATCTTTAATCCCTGAACGAACTCTTCTAGTTTGTAATTCGAACTTTAATTATCTTTTAATTCGTTCCTAAAGATAGATCATCTAATCTCTTGCTAACTGCACAATAATCTGTTAAAGATATAACAGATTTATATGTCCAGTATTTTCGGGCCAGATGTCCTGGACATCGTATCCGACATCTTGGATCCTGCAGCTTTAATTCTTCATTTGACCTTCCAGTATTTTCGGGCAGGATGTCCTGGACATTGTATCCGACATCGTGAATCCTGCAGCTTCAATTCTTCATTTGACATTTCATCTTGCCTTGTGCATTGTGCAGCCCGATCTTATTCTTTGACATAACGTTGGACATCATGTGCAGCAACTCCAGCTTTCCTTCATTGTCTAAGTGCTTATGTTTTAACAAAATCTTAGCCAATCTTTTAAAACTCAGTAGAGCTAAGCACTAACAGTCATAAACCTTGACCCAGGGTGAGAATGTCAATCCTTGCCCTCGGAAAACAACAAAAAAAAAAAGAAAAATTCCCAAATCAAAGAGTAGGAGAAAGCAAAAAAAAAGAAAGAAAAATTCCTGATCAAGGATCGGAAGAAAACAGAAGAAACATGCAGAAAGGTCTTTAGACCAGACAATATCTGAACAGTACAGAATTGTCACCAAGTAAACAAAAAAGAAAGGAAACCACGACCCAAAGTGGTCCTCTCCCTTTGATTGCCGACAAAATCCTGTGCGCTAGCGACTTTCTCGCCACGCACTAAACAAAAACAGAAAAGGAAAAGGCAAAAACACTCAAAGCCAAATTCCCCACCTAAAAACCATTCCCAAAATAAGTCCTATTGATCCATGATCACGCATGTAATCTTTGATTTGATAGGAAATGATTTGCAAAATCAAGTCATGACATATCTATGGTTCGGAATTAGAATAAAACACTTACCTGTGTGAAATTGATACACTTTGAGTGATTTTCTCCTATCTTTGTTGGACCCAGTGTTTCCTCTAAATGGTCGTTTAGAAATGAAATGCTAACATCCAAAATCTCATTTACGGTTATGAGAAAATTTCATCAGCATACTCTCCTTCCCCGATAGACACATTGTCTTTCATCCAAAAAGCATATATTGCTCTGATCAGTTGGAAGTTTTGTCTCTTTACTAAAGCATGTTCGCATTTTGGTGAAGAAAACACCGAGACTATTTTTAGTCTCATAGTTATCAAGAACTACGTAGGTCTGAGTTCCTCATCACAAATTGAGGATACGCAGGAGCAAAAGCCCTGCTTTTATTTATACATGTATGTAAAAGGAAAATGTGTATAGAAGGATTCTTGTGTGTAAATGATGCGTGGAAAGGAATTCTTGTGTGTGTGAGCAACGAGTGCATATGAAGAAACTTTTGTGTGAACCATAAGTGTGTGTTGGGAAAAATGAAAAATCTTTGAATGTAAATA
Organism: Glycine max; assembly: GCF_000004515.6. Classification (NCBI taxonomy): domain Eukaryota; kingdom Viridiplantae; phylum Streptophyta; class Magnoliopsida; order Fabales; family Fabaceae; genus Glycine; species Glycine max. Next base: position 18,714,596 of record NC_038256.2, read on the forward strand.
GGGTTTGTATATAGACCGTGTGATGTAAAAAGAAGAATTCTAATGCGTGTACAGAAAAAGTTTGTCATGTATAAAATATAGATGTACAAAGAAAGATTTTCCTCATAAAGGACCACAGGTGTATAGTTGTAGTGAACGTATATAAAAATAAAACAAAAAAGTAAAGAGAAAGAAAGACCGCGAAGGTCGACATGTTATAGTTAAGAAGTATAAATCATTCGTAAAGAGCAAACACATCTTCTGGAAACAAGGGACTGATGCTAAGAGTTTATTTTCTGGAATGAACCGAGATAAGAATGGATGAATGCATTGAACTGATGAAAGAACATAACTTGGAAACGTTGGGTCTATCTGTATAAATTCCCAACCGTAGTGTCACAATGCCATAAACAGGATGCTTGAGTGCCCCCCTGGCTGTAGCCATGACTAATTTTGCACGTTATTTTCAAATCATCGTTTTCACGCGTGCCTTATGGAATAATACGGAAGTTCGGGCCGAGAGCGACACCTTGACACCCAAATTTGTCTCGCCCCAGATATCAAGATTGGGGTTCCCACGATAAAAGATCCCATTGAGACACAACCTTAGAACTCTTTGAACCTTGGCCTATCAAAAGAATCCTCCTCCTTTCCCCCGAAGCAAAGGACAGTGAAATCTCCTCAAGGGAGAGCGAATGGAATGTTAAAACCCGATTTCCCAAAGAAAGGGAAGGGGAAGGAAAATTGAAGAAAGAAATGGAAAGAAAGAAAAAAAGAAAAATAAAAATAGAGAAAAGAACAAAAGAAAGGAAAGAAGGATTCCCGATCAAAGTAAAAAGGGAAAAGAAGCAATTCTCGATCAATGAAAGAAAGAGGATAGAAAGTCTCCAAAAGCCAGATTGCCACTCAGGATCATTCTTGACTGGTGATATCCCACCCCACATGAACAAAGAGGAAAAGACCGAAACACCCAGATTCCTCTCCAAAAACACTAACCTCGAGAAAATCCTATTGGTCTGTAATCGTACGTTTGATCTTTGATTTGATAGGGAGTCGCGTGCAAAATAGAGTCGTGGTGCAGTTATGGTTTGGGAATAGGATAAGACACTTGCCTTGTGAGTTTTATACACCATGAGTGATTTATTTTCAGCTTAGCCCCATGTTTCCCCTGCATGTTCATTTGAAAGCTAGAAGTTGACGTCCTACCCTTCATTCTCGGTTGCAAGGAAGATTACCCTTGGCACAAGTATATTGTTTCTCTAAGATGTGGTGCTCTCGCGAATGATTTATTTTTCTTTGCAAAAAGCATGTTATCCTGTTAGGTGGAAAAAACCCGGTGGACCGTTCGGTCCCGCCAACACCCTTTTCCGGAGCCACATGAATGTTATTGCTTAGGGTTGTTCATGTGTCCCCCACTTTCGAGTTTGGAGTTGTGTTCCATGATTGCCTAAGAGAAGACCCTCAAGGCAATCCTCCATTCTCATCCTTTTCCGGAGCCACATGAATGAATTGCGTTGTCATTCATGTGTCCTCCATTTTCGAGTTTGGAGCTGTGTTTCATGATTGCCTAAAAGAGGACCCTCAAGGCAATCCTCCATTCTCATCCTGTTCCGGAGCCACATGAATGTTATTGCTTAGGGCTGTTCATGTGTCCCCCACTTTCGAGTTTGGAGCTGTGTTCCATGATTGCCTAAGAGAGGACCCTCAAGGCAATCCTCCATTCTCATCCTTTTCCGGAGCCACATGAATGAATTGCGTTGTCATTCATGTGTCCTCCATTTTCGAGTTTGGAGTTGTGTTCCATGATTGCCTAAGAGAGGACCCTCAAGGAAATCCTCCATTCTCATCCTTTTCCGGAGCCACATGAATGAATTGCGTTGTCATTCATGTGTCCTCCATTTTCGTGTTTGGAGTTGTGTTCCATGATTGCCTAAGAGAGGACCCTCAAGGCAATCCTCCATTCTCATCCTGTTCCGGAGCCACATGAATGTTATTGCTTAGGGCTGTTCATGTGTCCTCCACTTTCGAGTTTGGAGCTGTGTTCCATGATTTCCTAAGAGAGGACCCTCAAGGCAATCCTTCATTCTCATCCTTTTCCGGAGCCACATGAATGAATTGCGTTGTCATTCATGTGTCCTACATTTTCGAGTTTGGAGCTGTGTTCCATGATTGCCTAAGAGAGGACCCTCAAGGAAATCCTCCATTCTCATCCTTTTCCGGAGCCACATGAATGAATTGCGTTGTCATTCATGTGTCCTCCACTTTCGAGTTTGGAGCTGTGTTCCATGATTTCCTAAGAGAGGACCCTCAAGGCAATCCTCCATTCTCGTCCTTTTTCGGAGCCACATGAATGAATTGCATTGTCATTCATGTGTCCTCCATTTTCGAGTTTGGAGCTGTGTTTCATGATTGCCTAAGAGAGGACCCTCAAGGCAATCCTCCATTCTCATCCTGTTCCGGAGCCACATGAATGTTATTGCTTAGGGCTGTTCATGTGTCCCCCACTTTCGAGTTTGGAGTTGTGTTCCATGATTGCCTAAGAGAGGACCCTCAAGGCAATCCTCCATTCTCATCCTTTTCCAGAGCCACATGAATGTTATTGCTTAGGGCTGTTCATGTGTCCTCCACTTTCGAGTTTGGAGCTGAGTTTCATGATTGCCTAAGAGAGGACCCTCAAGGCAATCCTCCACACTCCACCTTTGTTTGGAGCACCATGAATGTCATTGCCTAGCGCTGTTCATGTGTCTCCATTATCAAGTGCGAAGCTTCTGGTGACTGGGAAGCACGTTATTCTGTTGTTTTCCAGATCGGTTCCTTCGCCAAGTATGTGTATATGTGTATATGTGTATATATGTATTATATTCGTTTTCTGGTTGTTGTTTGTATTTTGTTTTGTGCAGAAGAAAAAAGGAAGAAGTAGAGATGAGAGTCGTCATCACGGAAAGGGCAGGGCGGACGAAATCAGTGTCCTATCTTTGCTTTCCTCTTATCTCCGATGAGAGGTAAGTAAAGAGGGGCAACTGTCATACCCTAATTTCGTCCGGGGATTATTACTTGATGACATGCAATAAATGAAGTCCCGAGACGTCTCAGAAATCCAAAAGGAAGCAGGCTTGCGTGATCCGTAAAATTCCGTAATGTGACAGAAGTCGAAAAGAGGTGTTTTTGCGCAATCCGTGGGTTTCCGTAACTTCTTCGAAAGCTAAGAAAGTGTAAATACATAATCCGTAAGGATTCGTAACCTTACGGAAGGAAAATAAGTATCGTTACGAAATTCATAAAGTTTCGTAACGTTACGGAAAAAGAATTACAAAAAAATGGAAAAGGGGGGTGCGTTTAGTAAACAAGGGGGTGCAAATAGCAACCAGGCCCACTTGGTCCCTCCAGAAGATTCCTCCAGAAGGCTGTTGCTTCTGGAGGAAGCAACCTTGCTCGCCTGGGCGAGCTGGGCAGCAAGCTTCTCCCCTATTTTGCTATAAATAGGGGGAGAAGTGAAGAAGAAAAAGGTTCAGCCCCTTAGGCACTTCTCTCTCTCTCGAATTTGCTGAGGAAAATTGTTTCCGTGAAGAAAATCCAAGCCGAGGCACTTCCGTAACGTTTCCGTGAGTAATTACGCGAAGATTCTCGACCATTCTTCAAGATTCATCGTTCGTTCTTCGTTTTCTTCAGTCTTCAACGGGTAAGTACCTCAAACCAAGCTTTTTAATTCATTCTATGTACCCGTGGTGGTCCACATTTTGTTTCATGTATTTTTATTCTTGTTTTCATTTGCTTTTTATACCCCCTTTTGACGTGCTTAAGCCATTTATTTAAGTCATTTCTCGCTTAATCTAAAAATAAAATAAAATAAATTTCCACCGATCGTTTGAATTGTATCATTCGTTAATTTCGATTAAAATGAATTCCGACCGTTCGGTCGTGCCGTAACCACGTTGGAAATCAAAAAAGAGGTAAAATAATAATATAATAATCAAAAAATACCTTTTAGTAAAGTAAAGCGAAAAATCAATCGGATGTTTTCTCTTTGGGATTTCTCATTCTTAATTGAATTGACTAATAACTAAAGTGAAACTAAGGCTAAAATCAACTCGCCTAGTCAAGCGCGTCCACAAAAAATAGGTTTTTTGAAAGTTTATCATTTCAGTTTCTTACCAAGTAAAATGGATCATTTTTAAAGGCCCAACACCTTTAAATGATCACCTTTCAAGTAAAAGAATCGCTTGATTCACCTTTAAAGAAAGAACTATGTAGGTCTGATTTCCTCTCCAAAGGAGGGTACGTAGGAGCAAAAGCCCCGCTTTTGTCGACCTCAAAAAATAAAAAGAAATAAAAGTTAAGATAACACAATTCCACAATTCTAAAAAATAGGCTGTTGTCTTTCGAGACAAACGTAAGAGGTGCTAATACCTTCCTCAAGCGTAAATACAACTCCCGAACTTAGATTTTTATTTTGACCAGTTTCCTTCGGTTTTTCCAATGTTTTCCACAAATAAACGTTGGTGGCGACTCCGCGCATCTTTCCTCCTTTGGAAAGCGCACCCGTGAGCCTCGCCCTCACTCGCCCACAAAAGGGCACGTTGCGACATCTTGCATGAGGGATCTACAAATGAAACTCAGTTTAAGTTAGTCTAAACCTAAGAGAGCTGTCTAAATTGGGCCTAGTCTTACATGAGGGATCTGCGGACGAAGCTTGGATTAATTCGGCCTGACGAGGGATCGAGGGTTTAGTAATTTAGGCTACAGCATAGAACACAAGAGCATGATTGATTAGAGAAATATATTTCTATACATCAGCTTGTTTGTTAGAAAGACCCAACATTTCTACCTATTGTTGTCATTTTATTTACCTTGCATTTTATAGTTTTAGCATAAAAGTTTAGTTTAAATTCTATCTGAAATTATAACTTATAAATGTTATCTCAACAATGCTTCAATTCTGAACTTAATTTAGGCTAACATTAGTTCCCTGTGTTCGATACTCGGATTCATCCGTTTTAATTTAAAATACTTGACGATCCAGTATGCTTTCTGGTAAACCCCCATTGAAATTTCCTTGAGACATAAATGAACAAAAAGTAACTGCAGTGGGGAACAATCAGCCCCTTAACATAGCATTCATTCAGTATTAGCATATATATCATTTGCTCGTGTTAGTGTGCATAACTTATATGTAGTCAATTATCATGCCAATAGCACAACTAACTGTAGAAGCAAGCTTCATGATGAATCAAGATTGATTCAAAGATGTTTTGATGATAACAAAGGTGATGAAAAAAAGCTCAAAGGTCAATCAAAGAATGAGTTCAAGATGTTCAAGATAGAATCAAGAACACTTCAAGATTCAAGGATCAAGCTTCCAAGAATCAAGATCAAGATTCAAGAATCAAGAGAAGACTTAATCAAGATAAGTATGAAAAGGTTTTTTCAAAAACTGAGTAGCACATGGATTTTTCTCAAAACATGTTTACCAAAGAGTTTTTACTCTCTGGTAATCGATTACCAGATTATTGTAATCGATTACCAGTAGCAAAATGGATTTGAAAAAGTTTTCAAATGAATTTACAACGTTCCAATTGATTTCAAAAAAGCTGTAATCGATTACAATGGTTTGGTAATCGATTACCAGTGCCTTTGAACGTTGAAATTCAAATTCAAATGTGAAGAGTCACATCCTTTCACATAAAAGCTTTGTGTAATCAATTACACTGATTTGGTAATCGATTACCAATGATTGTTTCTAAATAAATCAAAAGATGTAACTCTTCAAATGGTTTTTGACTTGTTCAAATTGGTTTTAAGTTTTTCTAAAAGTCATAACTCTTCTAAATGGTCCTCTTGACCAGACATGAAGAGTCTATAAAAGCAAGGCTTTGTTTTGCATTTTATATTAATCCAATCAATCTAATACAATCCTTTACAAGCCTTGAATCTCTTTGAACTTCTTCTTCTTCTTTGTGCCAAAAGCTTTCCAAAGTTTTTTGGTTTTCTAAACCTTGAAAACTTGTGCTATTCATTCTTTTCATCTATTCTCCCTTTGCCAAAAAGAATTCTCCAAGGACTAACCGCCCGAATTCTTTTTGTGTCTCTCTTCTCCCTTTTCCAAAAGAACGAAGGACTAACCACCTGAATTCTTTTGTGCTCTCTTCACCCTTGTCAAAGAATTCAAAACGACACAGTCTGAGAATTCTTTTGATTCTTCCTTTTCCCTTATACAAAATTTTTCAAAGGACTAACCGCCTGAGAATTCTTTTGTATTTCCATTCACAAAGTATCAAAGGTTTAACCACCTGAGATCTTTGTCTTAACACATTGGAGGGTACATCCTTTGTGGTACAAGTAGAGGGTACATCTACTTGGGTTGTTGACTGAGAACAAGAGAGGGTACATATCTTGTGGATCAGTTCTAGTGGAGGGTACATCCACTAGGTTCAAAGAGAATAAGGGAGGGTACATCCCTTGTGGATCTTTGCTTGTAAAAGGATTTTTATAAGGTTGGAAAAGAAATCTCAAGGACCGCAGGTCACTTGGGGACTGCATGTAGACACGGGTTGTTGCTGAATCAGTATAAAAATTCTTGTGTGTTTGTCTCCTTTTTCCCTACACTTTTACTTTCCGCTGTGCATTTTAATTTCCGCTTTTACTTTTGGTTAAGTTTCTCTTCTACTCCTTATTCTCTTAACAACATAAGTAAAATCCTTAGAAGAGTAAATTTTTAATTAGTAAAGGTTTAGGAATAATTAATTCAACCCCCCTTCTTAATTATTCTGAGGCCACTCGATCCAACACTAACATAGCCTCTGTAGTGACAAAAAACCATCAACTAACACAAAAGCACTAAAAATTAACAGTGCGAGAACGAAGAGTGAAATAGTGAGAATAGGAACCTTGACATAGCATTCAAATGGAACCCTAACATAACATTCAAATGGATTTCGTAAACTCCTAACATGGCGTTCATTTAAGTTGCCAAAGGTAAGATAAATGGAACATACCTTGTTGGCAATACCAACAATTTTTGTAAACTCCTCATCACCGCAAATAGTGGCCACCGAGAGTGGGAACACAACCAACAACGTATGCGAGTGGGGCATGACCTTCAGACGAGTGGTTGTGAGAAGAGTGTGAGCGAGAAGAAGGAGGAGATGAAGCGTCGTAGAGATTAGATTTTTTAATTGAGAGTGGGAGTGATAGTGGACGCGAGAATCAATTATATATATATATGAAAAACAATGTTGATTTTCATAGAAATCAACGTTAACATCGATTTTTAAAAAAACTGATGTTAACTAGGCGATATTAACATCGGTTTTGGAAAACTAATGTTTAGATTTTTATTACAATTATGCTACCACCCTTTTCTTAACATCGGTTTTATCAAAAAACGATGTCATAGTGCTGATGTTATGTCTTTTTTTCTAGTAGTGATAATAGATAATAAGTTTTTTTTTTTTTTATCATTTTAAGATATTTTTTGTATTACACTATTTATTTTAATCATTATTCTATTTACAATTTTTTTTTGTTATTTCAACATTATACTTTAAGATATTGATATTGATAGATGATAGGTTTATTTTATTATTTTTAATGTTTTTCTTATATTTTAATATTTATTTTAACTTTTATACTAATTAGCATAATGATAGTATGATGTCTACTTCAAATTTGCTTTTTTTTTTTACTTTATTTTAAAATTGATTGATTTTTTTAAAATATAGCATAAAATGAATAGTAGAATACACAATATAAAAAATATTATAGTTAAAAGTAAAATATGTAATTAAAATTATTGATCTACAAATAAAAATTACAAGAGTTTAAAATTAATTAAATCTAAAGCTACAAAAATGCTAAAATATATTGTTACCAATATCATAATTTATATAAAATACCACATATAAATATGTCCAATTCTATTATTTTATGTTTATTGAATATTTTAACACTGACATAAATACTTATAATAAAAAAGTTAGCTTAAAGAACTATTTCTCACGTGTAATTTCCTGGTGTTTTTTTGGTGCACAAATGACAAATATTTACTCTTACCTGTAGAGCATTTTAAGGACATGTATCCTCCTAAATCAATTTATCAGAAGTTGTTAATCAAAGTTAAGCAAAACTAGGAGAATTGATCCTCTCATGTGAGATTTTCACTTAGTTTTTTTATGTGAAAATTTACACCAGTAAAATTTCATGTTTTTCTTTTTTTATTATTTAGTTTTTTCTTTCTTACTTTTAATTAAAGGCTAAAATTTTATTATAAAAATTTCAAATGAGGAAACCCAAACCCACAAAAGTAATATGATAAAGAGGTAGTTTTACTAAATCAAAATAAAAGAGGCAGGATAAAAAGTAACAACTATAAAATATCAAAGCTCCAAAATGAAAGGCAGAGGCTTACATCAAAAGTTAAAATAATATTATTAGCAATTGTAGATATTCGAATTTACATTGATATCAAGCAAAAAAAGATTACTTTTTCTTAAAAAAAAAGGTAACAAAAGATTACGGGTAAGGCAGCAGTCAATGGCCATCCAAGATCATAAGTTAGCGCTCACTAGAGGTATTTATAGATTTGGGTCAATTTGTAATTCAATCCGACCCAATTATATTGAGTTAGTTTTTTTAAGACTCTATAATATACAAGTTGGGTAAAAAGTTTTATTTTTTCTAACCCAACTTCACTCAATCTATATCATATAATTATATGCATTATTATTATTATTATTATATAAATTAATTATTAAATACAAAATCCATTAATTTTTAGCACACATAATTTTTTTCTTTTTTAAGTTGTTATTTTTACCTCTATCTTAATTTTGTTTATGTTTTTCCATGCTAATACAATATCTTATTTCTATATAAAATAAAAATATTGTATTAGCATTGAAACAATTAATTCTATTAGTCAAATATTGTCACAATTTGGTCTCTTTTAAGTGTATTTAATCATTATATACTTATAAATTTTAGGCTAAAACAAATTATTATTCTAAAAAAGGTTATCTTTTACAATTTTTTTAAAAAATATTGAGACTTGAGTAACTCAACCCGTTTATGATTGAGTTTAGTTGGGTCAAGCATGTAAAAACATTTGCACAAACCCGATCTCAAAAATTTTGATCAGGTTGAATAATAGGTTTAGTCAAATCCGACCTAGCCCAACCAATGAACACCCCTAGCAATGACAATTTATTTTTTTAAAAAAGTAAATAATAATTAGACTAATTGCAATATTGGTTTCTTTTTAATTATTTTATCATGATTTTGGTGTCATTTTTTTTTTGTGATTTTGGTCTAATACTTAATTTTACATACATTTACTTCTTTTATTTTATAATTAATTAGTTTTTATGGCACCTTAAGTGAATATGTTAGGCCTGAAATTTTACTCCACTACAATAAAAGAAATAAAATATATGAAAAATTGAGAATTAGACCAATTTTAATTTGTACATTTTCTAAAATCGGGGATCAAAATTGTGGGAAAAAAATAAAAGGGCCAAAATAGTTGATAAAAAATAGAGAGCCAAAATTACAATTTTATTATTATTATTATTATTATTATTATTATTATAAAATAGAAGTGAGAGTATATTTGTCATTTCAATTTTCCTGTTCAAAAAGAGGTTAATTGTTTAGGATTTTATTTCATGTTAAATTCAACTTATAGAAGTGTAACCCAATCATGATGTAGTAAATGAATTATCATCCAGGTTGTCTCCTAAGGGATTATTTAACTAAGAACTAGGTTTCAATATTTTTATTTTGTGATTGTCACAAAATAAATAACATAAAATAAATTGTAATAAAAATTAAATGACAATAAAATAATTAAGTAAAGATAGAAATACTAGACTTGAATGGTGATGTAAACCCATTTGCACAAGGGTTGAAGATGGATCTTCAAAGGTTTTTCTTTCTTTTTTCTTATGAAATTTATTGGATGAGAGAGAAAGTGACGAGTTTATGGAGGGTTGAATATAAGGTATTTGGTTCAAAGTTTGAATGTGTTTGGATGGAAAATGAAGATGATAACAATGGTGTTCAAGTGGGATTAAAGAATCAAGGTTTAGAAAGATGAAGAAGGAGAATGAAGAAGGGGGTTGGAAGAATCACTCCTTCGAAATTGGTGTCACACACAAGGTGGTGTTCCTTGATAAACCAATTTCTTGAATCACTCAAGTAACTAAGGAGATTCACTTCACACTTTAGAAGGTGATTAAAAACTCAAATTCAAGGTCTCTTTTTTATTAGAAAATGTGCAGCCTATAAATAGGAATGACATCAAGTTGGTTACACAAGTGAAATGATCACCAATAACAACAATTGATGGTGTCTTTAAACCTAATTAAAACTAGAATTGATAACAACAATTGATGGTGTCATTATACCTAATTAAAATTAGAATTAAGACACATAAACATATGGAAGATTGTGCAACTCCTTGGTCAGCCAAGAGGCAGCCACAATCCTAGAGTTTTCACCTTATTAAACCTTAATTTCTTTAAATTAAAACAAGCCCATAGGTGGTGCAAATCCCAAGAGAATTGATAGCCACTTTAACAAAAGTTTGGGCCTTTATTTCAACTAACAAAATGCTAATAAAACCACTCAACAAAAGTGACACCCTCTACTCTTCTTGGAACATGGTGCAATTAACAATCTGAAGCTTCTCCACTTGTAACTTGGGCCTAAATTCAAATAGCATGGTTAACACTTGTTGAAGAGCTTCCTTGACCTTCTTTGTTCTAGCCCTTGCCATAGGTCCTCCAAGTCCTTCTAAAGGTTCCTTGCCCTTATTCCTTGCCTTGTCCTCATCAAATGGTGACATCGATGTTGATGAATAAATATCTAGGTTTGGACTCGGAATTCACTCGATCCATTAACTTTACAATTCTATACTCATCTTTCTTGCTCATCCCCAATTCACTAATGTATTTTACCCTAGCTCCCACATGGTTGAAAATTCTAAACTACTTGCCCGATACCCAATCCCTTGGACATACCGACACAAAAAATCAACATTAATGGTCGAGAATTATAAGGCTTAACTAAGATTATTCTATTCCTAGATATAATCCCAATTAAGTACTTGATTCATGTTTGGGTTTCAAAAAGACTCGTCAAAGCACAAGTCAATTCATGAACTCATATATAAGATGACCAATCAAATAAAAACATTAAGTACGAAAACAAATAAAGAACTCAAGATGAAGTATCGAATTAATAGAATTATATTGAAACAAGGTTCATCATTTCCTCTCCTAGGTAGAAGGAATTGCACTCATAAAAATAATACAATGAAACCTAGAGTGTCTAATGGAATAATGGAGGTGTCTAGTAGGTGAAAGTCTAAAATATAATTATAAGAGCTTCTTGGGACTTCTACATGTTACAATGAATGTCTAGTATCCTATTTATAGAATTGTAGCTAGGTTTAATTAAGGAAATAATCATAAGAAATCACAAACAAATAATATCTCTACTTAAAACACAACAAGCTCAACTTGTTGACACATAATATGAACTCTTCACAATGGAAGAAGGGGAAGATATATAAACCATGTTTGGACACTTCTAGACTATGCCAAATGAATTATGTTGTCTTAATCAAACATTTGATAATTATGATAATATTAAATTTTTTTTGAGAAGTTTATCGAAAAAGGGGAGACCACAGGTAACAACCTTATGAAGAGTGAAGAACTTGGACTCCAAGACCATCGAAGAACTAAATGGAACCTTAAAGGTTCATGAACATGAACTTCAACAGTATTAAGGAATCAAAAAGGGGAATTCTTTGGCTCTAATAACACAAAAGACCAAAATGTCTTCAACACTCAAAGAATCTGAATCTAGACCTGTGTCTAGAAGCTCATCAAAAGCTATCAACACAGATATATAATCCAATGATGAGTCTAATGATAAAGGATCAAATGAATATGATCAGTTGGCCTTCATCTCAAGAAAATTAAGGAACATGTGGAATAAAAGGAGTGGATCAAACTAGAAAGGATTAACCAAGAAATCATTTAGAGAATGGAAGGATAAGGAGAAGAACTTTTCACATGCTACGAGTGCAAGAAACTAGGGCACTTTAAGTTAGAATGTCAAGACCTTGACAAATCAACTACAAGAAAAGGTACTTCAAGCCAAAATAAAAGAAATTATTGATGAGAACATGGGAAGACATGGAAGACTCATCGTTCGAAGAAGAAACATAAGGAGAAAAAGCCAACCTTTGCCTTATGGCAGACACAACATCAAAAGATTCAAAATCAAATCAAATAAAGAGGTAAATCTAAATGACCTTGAAACTCTTAAAATGACATATCATAAACTTCTTTATAATTCATCCATGTTTTTCAAAGCCTACCAAAACTTGAGGAAATATTTAAAAAATCTTTCAAAATGTTACAAACAACTTCAATGGAAACATGCAAAAAAGGTAGATAATCATTTAAAAGTCTCCACTTAAACATGTGATGCCTTTGAAGATCTTTAGTTAAAGACTACAAAGCTCCACCATGAAAATGAGGAAATTTGTAAAGAAAGATCTAACTTGTTAGAAGATCTTTGGAAATTGAGAAATCAACTAGAAGGCTTACAAATTGAGCTAAAACAACTCAATGAACTTCATGATCACCTAAATGAAGAAAGATATGATCTTTGAAAAAAATCTTCACAAGCTTATGAGGATTATGAAAACTTGAAAGCAAGTAAACATAACTTATGGATTGAATGTGAAAGTTATAAGAAAAACATGAAGTTTTCAAATTATAAGCTTGAATGGTATGGGGCTCTCCAAAAGTAACCTCAAGATGTAGTTACACTTAATCAAGAGATTGGTTTTCTAAGAGAGACTTTGTCCAAATTTGTTGGAAGCACTAAAAAACTTGACAAGTGGTTAAGATATAGTAAATGCCCAACTGATAAATTTGGACATGTATATTAAGGAAAAAATTATGTTCATAATAATGGAACCATAATATGTTACTTCTGTGGAAAGATTGGATATATGACATCCAAGTGTAGACATCTACCAAAAACCGAATCATCCAGTGCTTTCAGAACTAACAAGAAAAGACCTAAAAAGGTTTGAGTACCTAAGAGAAAATGTTTTTTGTTCCAAATATCTTCAACCACAACATAGACACACCAATCATAGTACTTGGACAATGGATGCTCATGACACATGATAGGAGAAAGGTGTATGTTTCAATGCCTGGCCCCCATGCATGATGGAACAATCACTTTTAGAGGGAATCATAAAAGAAAGATAACAGGAGTAGGAAATATAAGTATTAATCCCTATCCTCCAATAGATGATGTTATTTTTGTTAAGGGACTTAAATACAATCTATTTAGCATAAGCCAATTATGTGATAGTGGACTTGATGTTTCCTTTAACAAAGAAGGGTGTGTCGTCCAACATAAAAATGGGACCCAACTTTTCACTGCTAAGAGGAAAGGTAATATTTATAAGATTAATCTTAGTGAACTGTCAAATCAAAATGTAACTTGTCCATTATCTGTCAAAGGAAATCATTGGGTATGGTACAAGAAACTTGGACATGCTAGCTTGATGTTAATCTCAAAACTACAAAGACATGACCTTGTAAGAGGATTACCAACATTGTCATACAAAGATGATTTACTTTGTGAAGCATGTCTAAAGGGGAAATAGATCAAAACATCTTTTTCAAGCAAAAATCTGTTTCCACCTCAAGACCATTTGATCTGTTACATATTGATTTGTTTGGTCCAACTAGAACAACCTTTGTCAGTGGAAAAAGATATGCTCTGGTAGTATTGGATGACTACTCAAGATGGACATGGGTAATGTTCCTTGTTCACAAAGATGAGTCCTTCAAAGTCTTCTTTAAATTTTATAAAAGGGTTCAAAATGAAAAGATAGTATGCATTACTTCAACTAGAAGTGATCATGATCGAGAGTTTGAAAATGAATACTTTCATCTATTCTGTAAAGAAAATGGAATTCTTCATAATTTCTCTAATCATAGAACACCTCAACAAAATGGTGTGATTGAGAGAAAGAATATATCATTGCAAGAAATGGCCAGAACCATGCTTAATGACCTTACACTTACAAGCTAAAGCCGTGAATACTCCATGTTATTTACAAAACATAATTTATATAAGGCCTATTTTGAAAAGGACTCCACATGAACTGTGGAAAGGATGAAAGCCCAACATTTCATATTTCCATCCTTTCAGATGTCAATGTTTCATTCTAAATATTAAAGACAACTTGGGAAAGTTTGACTCTAAGTGTGATAATGGAATAATACTTGGATACTTTAAAATATCTAAGGCCTATAGAGTTTACAACTCTAGAACCTCAAGGAAAGAAAGCAGTAGGTGCTAAATGGCTATTCAGAAGCAATTCCAGAAAAATGATGTGTGGAAGCTTGTAGAACTACCCCAAGGAAAGAAAGCAGTAGGTTCTAAATGGGTGTTCAGAACATAAGCTTGATGAGGAAGGTAAGGATGTGAGAAACAAGGCAAGGTTAGTTTCCAAAGGTTACTCATAAAAGGAAGGTATAGATTATACATAAACTTACACTCTTGTTGCTCACCTGGAGGCAATACACATTTAGTGTCATTTGCTGCTCATACTAAAATGAGACTCTATCAAATGGATGTAAAAAGTGAATTCCTCAATGGACTAATACAAGAGGAAGTCTATGTAGAGCAACCCCCAGGGTTTGAGAGTAACACTTTTCCACATCATGTTTTTAAACTCAATAAAGCTCTATATGGGCTAAAGCAAGCTCCTCAAGCTTGGCACGGGCATCTTAGTTCATTCCTTATGAATAATGATTTTAAAAGAGGAAAATGGATACAACTATGTTATGCAAGAATTATGATTCCCAATTTAGCAATTTTATTAAGAATTGGCTTCCACGTTTTCTCTCTTCTTGGGTTAGCTCCAATAGGGATACCAAGATACACAAAGGGAAATTTATTGATCATATAGTTTATGATACTAGCATACCTCTCCAAAGTGCTATCTTTAACCCTAATAGTCCTAAAGAAACTTTTATGAAAATTAACTTTAAGTCCCAAGATGAGCTCGAAACCTCTTAATATACTTTTAATGGTATACACATTTGAGAGGGATGCATCACCAAAAAATAATAAAGTATCATCGGTATATTGAAGGAGATTGATTTGAGTTTTTTCCTTACGCACCAAGAAGCTACAAAACAAATTTTTCTCAATAGCTTGTCTCCTCATACCACAAAGACCCTCTATAACAATATTGAACAAGAAAGAAACTAGCGGTTGTCTAAACCCTCTTGAATTCCAAAGTCGAACTACCATTTGCCAAGACCGAAATAGAGTTAGAGGCCAAACACACTCATATCCATTCTACCCATTTTTCCTTCAAATCTCCCAAGCATGTAGTATAAGAATTCCCAATTAACGGAATCATAAGCCTTTTTCATAGTCTACCTTGAAAACCAAACACTTCTTTCTTTGTCTTTTAGCTTCTTCAATCACCTTATTGGCCACCAAAAGTACTATGTAGGAGATATCTATTACATTCTCCAACACTTTTTTCAATCTATTTGCAAGGAGTTTAGCTAGGATTTTATACATACACCCCACCAAAGATATTGGTCTAAACTCACTCAGGCTTCATGGGTCATTTACCTTAGGCACAAGAGTTATGAAAGAAGCATTAGTACCTCTAGGTAGCATTCCATGAGCATGAAACTCGAAAATGAATCTCACAATGTCCTTCTTCATTGTCTCCCAAAATCTCTTCAAGAAGTTGAAGTGAATGTCATTTGGTCTCAGACTCTTTTGCCTATCACAATCCCATATGGCCTCCTCAATCGCATTCTCTCCAAAGTGAGGCATTTGGTTCTTCGCCTTCGATATTTTTTTAGAAAAGTTGCACCATCTAGCTTTGGTTGAGGGCACACTTTGTCATACACAACATGCACATGCCAATGCATTTCCAACATCAATCAACATTCCATTTTCATATCGTTCTTGACATAAACATCATCTCATCTCAATGACGTTATCAACAACAACAACAATCTCATTTCATATTCATATAGTCATCAACAATAACATCAATTCATGTTGACATGGTCTTTATTAACGACGTCATCTCAAATCAATATCATCGTAATTATCAACATCACCACACATCAATTAAAATCATCAATAGCAACATCAACAATAAATCGCATTCCGCACATACATATTTCTTTCATGCCTGAGATTCACACTCCCCATGTCTTCAAACAACACAAGTCAAATAAAGACAACAATTTCATTCATCACAATAAATATATATCACATCCCATTCGTCAAAAACATAGTTTTTCCTGAAAACCAGCATGCATATCAATAACAATTGTATCACATCCCATTAGGTAAAACATTGTTCTCTTGGAAAACCTGCATGCACATCAAGATTATATCACATCCCATTAGTTAAAAACATTATTTTCTATAAAGGAAAAATCAGCATGCAACAAGATAGACAGTTATTCTCATAGCTATGTTCCCTGACCCTAACTATGATGCTAAAATGGTAAATTTTTATAATAAACTCCTCTCACCTATTGTGAGCTCCCTGCGGGTTCCTCGTCACGTCACTTGGAGATTTCATTTTCGTCCCCGCTCGTCGGTTCCACACAATCATCTACCATGCCAAAATGAAGGAGACTTAATATGTATTTCAGAAACAAAGCTAACAAAAATGCTCCGAGTCAAACACCCACGTCACTACATGAAAGGGCTGAGGGAATTTCGGGTTTTACAAAGGGACATCATTTTGAAATTCCGATCATGCCAATGCGATCGGGGTTCACTGTAGGTCACGAAAATAACACCCATTTCATGAAGAAATAACGTTTTACAAAGTCTCTTTGCTCTAGGGTTTTTCAGAGGAAGCGTAAAACATGCAATGGTGGTTTCCAAACTCAGAAATGATGTAAAGGTAAGATGAAACTAACAAGAAACAAGCGTAGAACTATGGTTACCTCAAAGGAAAATGAAAGGTCAGATTAGGGCTTCGTTCTCTACCGAAACCGCGAGCCAAGTTGGACGGTTCCACTCCGATCGATGGGTTGCTCTCGTTGTGGAGTTTCAACGGATGACAACGGCGGTTCGTGGTGGCTAATGGTGGTTATAGGTGATGGAGAAGAAGATTGGCACGTTGGAAATGGCTTTGGGAAGGAGGAAGAGAAGAAATGGCGTTTTTTCCAAAGCTACACAGACTACAAGGCTCAAAACGCACAAGTGATTAATGCCCTCGGGAAACAGAAATTTCGTGCACACTACAGTCGTCTTCTCAAATATCCCAACGGTCAGATCGTGGACAAGTGTTCTATGAAGCTGCAGACCAAATTTCGATAAGATCCAACGGTTAACAAAGGCTGGGAAGCATTTTTTTCGAGACAGCTTCATGTAGCTTCCTTGAGAAGCTTCATTAAGAGACTTCCTCAAGAAGCTTCCTCGTGGGCTTCTTTGAGAATCTTTCTCGAGAGGCCTCTTTGAGAAGTTATATTTTTATCTACCCACACCCCTCTATTAACTAAATTCATCTCTTTGAAAATAATTATGGATAAAATAACACAACAAATCAAATCAAATATCAATTATAATTACTAATAACATTTCAGGGTGTTACATGAGCCATTGTCAATAAGCACCTTGGCCAAGATGTGATCCATGAATTTGACAGATACATGAAGAGCCCTATTATGTTCTCGTCCCTCGACGAGAATCTCCTCCTTAGCGAAGTAAGGTAGTTATTGGCAGTGATATTGTTGACAATCCCCTCGAAGCCTAACATGGGGATGTTTTGGGCCACATAGGCCTCGTTCAAAACTTTAACTAGCAATGCTCGGTGAGGCTCAAAACTCATGAGAAGCTCTAAAAGAGAAACCCTAGCTAAATTTTTGTTGAGCTGCTCAATTACCTTGAACACACTCTATTGGATTATGCGAGGAACTCGTTGGCCTTCTCCAAGGATACCTATTTTCTGTCGGGTCCTTCCCCTTTTTCAGCGAACCTCCCTGCTGGAAAATCCTCATCCGGGGTAGGGTTTGCTTCACTGGTCTCTTCTGTGACCATCTTTGCTTTTCCTTTGGCGTTCAAGGGTCATACTGGCAGGTCAGGCACTGCAAAGATGCAGCTGCTGTGGTTCACACCACTTAGTCTGGTGATATTGGTCACTTTGGCGGGAAGTGAGACAATGTCAGTGGCCTTCTCCTTCCTCTCATTCAGCTTCTGAGGAGCGTACCTCCATGGGACCCCCTTGCTATTTTTATAGGGGAAGGGGACAAGTTTACTTCCTGACAACGTCGAAGGGCCTTAGTGATTTTGGGGAGCTGCATCTCTGGTGAAATGTATCACCAAAGGCTTGGGCTTCTTGGGACTTTCCTTGTCTGCTAACTGCATGCAGACATGTTTCTCTTTCTCGTCCTCGTTGCCGATCTCAAGTCGGCCTTGGTCTATCATCTATTGCAACAGCTCCTCCATCGCTGACCATGTTTCCATATCATGCGGTGCACCCGGATGCATCAAGCAAGGATCCCCCTTGTGCCCACCGAGAGGAACCACGCCTGCCTCTTGCAGGGCTTCAAAAATAAACCTCGTAGAGGTTGTGACGTCTTTTAAATGCTTAGGACTTCGCAAACTGCACACCTCAATTGCATTCACAGCCGATCCCCCTTGGTTGGTGAGCGGATTCGTCTTTACATTTGGCCCATCTTCTTGGAACGTCAACCATCCTGCCTCGATCAAGCTCTGGACCTTGTGCTTGAGGGCCATGCATTGCTCGACCGAATGCCCCGGTGTTCCCCCATGATACGTGCAGGTCGTGTTGGGGTTGTACCACTTTGGGAAGGGAGACTGGTAAATCCTTCCAGGGGTCACCACTGCCAATTGGTTGGCAATCAGGGATGGCAACAGGTCTCCATATGTCATCGGGATTGGGGCAAACTCTGGAAGCTTCTTCATCGGAGGGTTTCTTCCCATGTTGAAGTTCATGCCAGGATTGGTGTCATTGGGGGAACGAGGTTGCGTCAGAGCTGAAGTCTGAGCAGGGGCCCTTTGCAATGGTGCAAACGTCCTTGGCTGGACGGGAGCTGAGCCAGAAGAGTTTTCAGCGCAGGCCAAAAAACTTGGGTGGTGTTGAGCGTACTGGTGAGTACTATGCGAGGCTTGCTGAGGCTTTGGCCAAGTGGGTTCCAAGGTGACGACATGGGCGTCCCCTTCCTTTCTTTTTTCCCCAGCTACTTCGATCCTTCTATTGTTTGTGCTGGCGGGGGAGACATGATGCAATCTTACCTCGCAAGGGCATTGGATAGAAGACTCCAAGTAGATTGGGCCAGAGATGCAAGAGAAGGCCCTAGGGTTCTCATGAGCCTTAGGGTAGATTTTGGGCCCATGGGCTAAGTTTGAGCCCGCTTATCTTTGTACATATTAGATTAAGGTTTCATTATTTTCAGGCCTTGTATTTAGGGCTCCAAAAAATAGGTAAGGTACCCTAGAAATGTAGGATTTTTCAGCCCTTGTATTTTAGGGCACATAGACTAGTTTTTGTATTAAGGGTAGTTTTGTAATTTCACATGCATTAAGTGAATATTTGATGTGTGTGGTTGGAAATAAATTTAATTGAATTGGGAGAAACCCAATCCAATTAAATTTTAGAGGAGGAGGTGAGCATTTGCTTACTACACCCCATTGCCACGTCATATAGTCACACTTTGTGCATGTCCTTCATGTTTTACATGCCTCATGACACCTAAGCACACTTAGTGGAGAATCTTGGACTTGATCTTGGATTAGTTGGCTGAACCATAGCTAAAATTCACTAATCATAATTAGTGAAATTGTGGCTCCAAAATTTGGCTCCACAAATTCAATTTCAAATTCAAGTGAAATTTGAATAGAAATTCAAATTTCCCTCTAATTTTGTGTGACACGTAGGCTATAAATAGAGGTCATGTGTGTGAATTTTTAAACTTTGATCATTTGAAAATTAAACTTCAGATTTCAGAGCTCTTTTAGAGCACAAAATTTCGTGCTCTTCTCTTCCTCTCCCTTCATTCATCTCCTTCTTCCTCAAAGCTCTTATCCATGGCCTCTTATGGTGGTGAGCTTCTTCTAGACTCATCTTCTCCTTGAAGTGGCGTCTCCTCTCTCTCTTCCTTCTCCATTCCGCTGCCATTCATCTTCCAAGAAGCAAAGGAATCCATTGATGAAGAAGATCCTAGGCCTACAAGCTCCAATGGAGCTTACATCATGTGGTATTAGAGCATCTTCATCTAGGTGATGTTCTTTTGCTTCCTCTATCTTTTTGTTCGGTGAATTCTCTTTAATTCCTTGTTCTTCATCTTATTCTCCATGTATATCCTCCATTGTCTTGTGGTTTGGTGCTGTTTTGAGTAGATTCAAAAAAATAAACTGATTAAATCTTAGATCTACACTTGTTCTTGCATTTCTATGGTTCAAATTTTGTAGATCTACTCTTGAATCATGTTTTTGTGTTGATTTTAGGTTCTATCATTTTTCATTCATAATATTCTTGTTCTGAACCTTAGATCTAAATTTTCTTCCAAAATATTGATTAGAAAGAAAAAACACAAAAATCTAAGTGTAAATCACTTAATCCATGTTGTCTTAGAGTCATGTTTAGTCATAGTAATTGTCACATTATGTTCTAAGTTTGTGTTGAATTTTTATTTTGTTGATTGAATTCTAGATACATTTGTTAATTTATTATTGTCATTCTTAGCCTATCTTTTGAATTTTGAGTCTAATTCATGCATGTTATTTAGTTCATAACATGTTCTAAATCAATTCCTAGAAGTAGTCTTGTTGTTGAACTCTTTTTTATTTTTTATTTTCTAAGTTTCCTACATGATGCCTATGATGAAGTTGAGTTGTGGTGCTGAGTTGTGGCTGGATTTGTGAATCAAAATAAGTCTTAAGCTCTCTTGAATTGTGTTATTCAAGATAATTTAGCATAAGCAAACACAAATTGTAACTATCCAAGCCTTAAGAAACATAAACACTACTCTTGATTTCTAGGTTGAAATCGCTGGTAGCAGCTTGAACGCACGAATGTGTATAAATTACTGGGAATTGGTAACTACGAATTTTGAGCTGAAAGTTTTACTGAATTTTCTAGACATCTGGACCAAAATTATAAAAAAAGAATCGAGTGATTTGGATAAAAGGAAAACATAATAAAAATCACACAAGTTGGCAGAAAAATCAGTGTTCAGAAAAAAAAAGTGAAAGGGAAGTGTACTTATTGTTTTGGCTCAAAATTTGTTCTATAATTGGTTCCTATTTTATACCAATCTTAGTTCTGAAATTTTAATTGAAAATTAGTGTGAAAACAAGTGCCAAAACTAGAGGTTTCTTGAGTCTTTTTTTTTGTTTTTTTTTACTCACTCTAGAGCCATTCTAAGTTTCTCTTTGAGTCCTAGCTTACTTTTATGTGTTTTTCATTGCTTTAATTGTTGAAAAATCCCTGAAAATTTGCCTTGTTAAAACTGTATTGGTTTAGCTTTCATTTCATTTTTTGGGTCTTTGGTTATTGCTTGTCTCTTTGTTTCCTTGTTTATGAGGTGCCATATAGGGAATTGGAAAGGAGGGTTGGTGCCATCCCTTGAAGAATTTGAGTCAAGAAGCAAGGGGAAAACCACCTTAAGAGCTATTGGACTAAGAAGCACTCAAAATTGAGTGAATCACCAAAGAGAGAACAACCACCAAAATTGAGGACCTTGTTGTAATTTTGTAATTGACAATTTACTTACTTTCATTGCTTTCAAATTTTGTAACAAAAAGGCCTTTCATTGGAAATAAGTTAGGAGCCTCCAATAGGTCACCCTACTTCCATTTGTGTGTAATAATTTTAGGCAATTTTCCCTTAGGATTGTGAGTGTTTTGTTGGTAACCTTAAATGTAGTCATCAAAACAATATTAGGATCCGCCTAGTTTACATTTCTTGCTTACTTTCATAGCTTATTTCCTTTAACTTCCATTGTCAAACCACCTAAATAGCTTGCCTTTTACCAATTAGATTTTACCTTATTTTTCACACCTCTTTTAGTGTTTATTTTGGCTAGTTTCAACCATAGTTTCTTTTACCTTTTGTTTTCAAACCCCCAACAAGAGAGAACCATAACTTAGGAACCAACATGAGTCTTCATTCTTCATCTAGTGTTAATGGTGAGGGTTCTACTCCTAAGGAACCCTTGTATAAGATATTAGATGAGTTGAGATCCCTTAAGTTGTGGAAAGAAAAACAAGAGAGAAAAGAAAAAGGTAAAAAAAGAGTGGAAGAAATAAGTCAAGATGAAAGAGAAAAAATAAGAGAGGAAGAAAGAAGAAAAATAATGAAAGAAATGAAAAGAGAAAAACATGCCTCCTATAGTAGTCATGACTCTTGCAAGAGTTTAAGTGAAGAACATAGCGACTATTATAGAGGGCGCCATAGTTCACATACTAAACATGACTCCCAAAAAAGAGAAAAGGAAAGAAAGCCTCAAGAGGCTAACATTAACCTCCCATACTTCCATGGGAAGGACAACTTAAAAGGAAGTCTACTTCAAAATTTTATGGCTCTCACTCTTATCCAAAGAAAGGCCAAGGTCAAGGCATCTTAGGGGTGACACCTTCTAAGCCAAGAGATGATAAGGGGAAGACAATAGAAAAGCAACCCCTTAAGGCTAGTATGCAAGAGAAGACTAGCTCCATGAAGTGCTTTAAATGTCTTGGAAGAGGACATATTACTTCTCAATGCCCCACCAAGAAAACCATGATTATGAGGGGCCAAGACATTTATAGTAGCCAAGATGAGGTTACTACTTCACCTTCCTCTAGTGAAAGTGAAGAAGCAAAAGGGGAAGAATCTAGTGAAGAAATCTACCCCCAAGAAGAAGGACAACCTTTAATGGTTAAGGATGAGTGTAAGGAGGTAAGTGTCTCCTCCAAGAGGTTAGCTAAGAAGGAAAGCCATTTTGAAATAAAGACAAATATTAAAGAAACTTCCCCTCTTAGACAACCTCCACATTTTCTCCTTTGTAAAAAGACACTTGTTAGCATTGCTACACCTCCTGGGCTTAAGTTTATTCCTCAAGCAAAAGAGTTGTTGGATGGGGGTTTGGTTTGCAAGAGCTTAAATCCTTGTGCTTTGTTGGTGCCTAAAATGAGTATTATTAGGCACCAAATCCCTAAAATAGGTGGTATGATGAATGTTTTGAGTGGTGCAACCCTCTTTTGTAAAATCACTCGTGCACCCAACATCTTTATGATTTGTGTACATAGGGATTCACTAGGTAGGTTTGTTCTTATTTTTAGTTTCAATACAAACTTAGGTACTCATATGGCACACCTTAGGTTTGTCATACTTTTTGGTAGGAATAATCAACATGAAAATACAGAAAAAGGTATGTTTTATTGCATTACTTTTCTTAATTTTTTAAATAGTAATCAAGGGGTTCCCATGAACCCTAAGAGAATAAAGGTCACTCCTGAGTGGCCCACTCCACCAAGTATAAGAAAAATTTCGGGCTTCCATGACTTAACAAACTTTTACAAAAGGTTTGTCCCATATTTTTCTATGCTTATAGCACCACTCATTGAGTTGGTAAGAAAGCATGTTCCTTCATTGGAAGATGCCTAGGAAATGGGTTTTCAGACCTTACCTTACTTCAACATACCAAACACCACTAATACATATGTTTTTGTTCTTTTTACAGGTGTTGAGGAAACAAGCCCAGAGTTTCAAGAACCTCGGGACTTGAGGTCAAATCCTTTTCAAGGGGGAAGGACTGATGCAATCCTCTCCCACAAGGGCATTGGATAGAAGACTCCAAATAGATTGGGCCAGAGATGCAAGAGAAGGCCCTAGGGTTCTCATGAGCCTTAGGGTAGATTTCGAGCCCATGGGCTAAGTTTGAGCCCGCTTATCTTTGTACATATTAGATTAAGGTTTCATTATTTTTGGGCCTTATATTTAGGGCTCCATAAAATAGGTAAGGTACCCTAGAAATGTAGGATTTTTTAGCCCTTATACTTTAGGGCACATAAACTAGTTTTTGTATTAAGGGTAGTTTTGTAATTTCACATGCATTAAGTGAATATTTGATGTGTGTGGTTGGAAATAAATTTAATTGAATTGGGAGAAGCCCAATACAATTAAATTTTAGAGGAGGAGGTGAGGATTTGCTTACTACACCCCATTGCCACATCATATAGTCACACTTTGTGCATGTCCTTCATGTTTTACATGCCTCATGACACCTAAGCACACTTAGTGGAGAATCTTGGACTTGATCTTGGATTAGTTGGCTGAACCATAGCTAAAATTCACTAATCATAATTAGTGAAATTATGGCTCCAAAATTTGGCTCCACAAATTCAATTTCAAATTCAAGTTAAATTTGAATAGAAATTCAAATTTCCCTCTAATTTTGTGTGACACTTAGGCTATAAATAGAGGCCATGTGTGTGCATTTTTTCAACTTTGATCATTTGAAAATTAAACTTCATATTTCAAAGCTCTTTTAGAGCACAAAAGTTCGTGCTCTTCTCTTCCTCTCCCATCATTCATCTCCTTCTTCCTCCAAGCTCTTATCCATGGCCTCCTATGGTGGTGAACTTCTTCTAGACTTATCTTCTCCTTGAAGTGGCGTCTCTTCTCTCTCTTCCTTCTCCATTCCACTTTCATTCATCTTCCAAAAAGGAAAAGAATCTATTGATGAAGAAGATCCTAGGCCTACAAGCTCCAATGGAGCTTACATCAAGACATAATCAAACTTCCCTCTCTTCAAGCATACTTCAATCCTCTCGCCCACGAACACTAAATCCGCGAAGCTAGAGGGCATGTAACCCACCAACTTTTCATAGTAGAACATTGGCAAAGTGTCCACTATCATCGTGATCATCTCCCTTTCTACCATGGGGGGTGCCACTTGCACTGCCAAATCCCTCCACCGTTGGGCATATTCCTTAAAAGACTCATGCTCCCGCTTGCTCATATTCTGTAGTTGGGTTCTGTCGGGAGCTATGTCAGTTTTGTATTGATACTGCCTAATGAAAGCAGTAATCAAGTCTTTTCATGTGCAGATGCAAGAAGCTTCCAAATTGGTATACCAGATGACCACCGCTTCGGCCAAACTATCTTGGAAGAAATGCATCAATAGCTTCTCGTCTCTAGAATATGCCCCCATTTTCCGGCAGTACATCTTTAAATGATTCTTCGGGAAAGTGGTCCCCTTGTATCTATCAAAGTCCGGTACCTTGAATTTTGGAGGGATGACGACATCGGGTACTAAGCATAAATCCGTCATATCCGCGAAGGGGTAATCACCGAACCCTTCAACTACTCTCAATCTCTCTTTGATGAGATCGAGCTTTTCTCTTCCTTCCACTTTCGGAGGCGGTTCCCTTACAGAGAAGAGTAGTGGCTGCATCGGGTGGGGTTGAGAGACTCCTGCGGTATTAGGCTGAGGCAAGGCATTGGGTGTCATCCCCTCAGTGGTGAATAGGGGGTATGAGTCGACGTCCCCTTGGGCACGCTCCCAAGGCTCTTCATGGGATCCCCCTACAGGCTGGGGAGGCTGCCCTTTGAAGGTTAAAGGAATGGCATGGTCCGTGTTCTCATGCACGGCAAATGGCATAAAGTTGGGGGGGGGGTAGTCCATAGGGATAAGCACTTCGGTTGTACCCCAAATGCAGGCTGTTGGTATTCCCCAATGTGTCTCTTCCTCGTCCCACCATATCCGGGGTGAGTTAATGTGCTAGATTTGCTGTAGACGTTAGGACCGGGTCTGCTTCAGCGGCGGTGTTGGCAGCGGTAGCTGTGGCTGCATTACTCTCTATTAATCTTTTCATACCTAGCATGGCCTCCATCATGGAGGCCATTTGATCTTTCAGAGCCAACATGTCGGCTTTCATATTTGTTTTTGTGCTTCCTCTAAGTCCCCCATAGCCCTAGATTTAGAACGGGTTCGATAGGGATGCCTTGGAGCGCGCTTAGTTATGGTGTTACTCCCTAAAGAGACAAAATATGGTGAGTATGCGACAAGGAATTCAAACATAAATGCATGCTAGAGATAAATTGTTGAAGTATTGGATTCACACAGGTATTTTAAGTAAACTCATGGAATTAAACTAATCTCATCTTTTTAGAGAACAAAAAAGGTCTAACTAGCCAAAATCATAGTCACAATACAATTGCCTTAACGACTCCTAATTATGTGAGTCATTAGATCAATCATGTGCTGGTAATAGTTAAGGAGCCCGTGAATTTCTTCGGGGGCCAAGTACACGTCCACCATTGCTTTGGCCTTAGCTAGCAATCGGGGAAGCTCTTGACTTCCATTCAAGGTAAAGGCAAATCTGTCCATCCACATCATTGCCTCTCTGTGCAATGAATCGATTACCCTTCCCCTTGCTTCCTTTTCCACTGATACCTTGGCGTACTCATCCACTAGCCTATCCTCATGAACTGTCGCTAGGTTTAGCTCTTCTTTGTATTTATCAATGATGGCTAACATATTTCCTTATGTCTTGCTTAACTGTTGGGACAAACTTCTTTTGGACCTAAGGCAAGCCTTTAACTCGTCCTTCAAGATCATGCCTTCGACCTGCGACTGATCCCTCTTGTCTCTTCGGAGCTTAAGCTCACTATTTTTGCCCCATAGAGCTCCTCGAAACTTGTTTCGGCCGTGTTCTTCCTTCCGGGTCCTCTTGGTTTCCCATTCCAAGGCTTCGACGATGGCCATGTTGATGTCCTTTGTAGAAGAAAGCTTCATGATGATGAACCAAACAATTTTGATGATGCCAAAAGCCCAAGTGATTGATTCAAGACTTCAAAATCAAGCATCAAGAATCCAATCCAAGATTCAAGATTCAAGAGAAGAAATTAAGAAGGAACAAGTCAAGACTTCATATAGGATAAGTATTAAAAGAATTTTTCAAAAACCAATGGTTTTTTTCTCATGATTTTCTCAAAAGTCATAACTCTTCCAATGGTTTTTTGACCAGACATGAAGAGTCTATAAAAGCAAGACCTTGGAACACATTTTACAATAATCCAAAACACATATCTCTTTCAAATCTTTTCTGACCATTGCCCATTGTTTTTCTTTGCAAAAACTCTTTCCAAAAAGCTTTCTAAACTTCGGTTTCAAAACTTTGTTTTTTCTGCAAGTGGAAATTCTGCAAAAAAAACAAAAGTGTGCTATCTTTTCTTCCTTCTCTCTCTTGCCAGAATAATTCAAAGGACTAACTGCCTAAGAATTCTTTTGATTCTTCCTTCTCCCTCTTGCCAAAAGATTTCAAAGGACTAACCGCCTGAGATTTCTTTTGATTCTTCCTCTTCCCTCTGAAAAAAAGATTTCAAAGGACTAACCACCTAAGATAACTTTTGTTTCCCCTTACAAAGATTCAAGGGACTAACCGCCTAAGAATTCTTTGTCTTAACACATTGGAGCATACATCCTTTGTGGTACAAGTAGAGCGTACATCTACTTGGGTTGTAATATTAAGAACAAGAGAGGGTACATCTCTTGTGGATCAGTTCAAGTGGAGCGTACATCCACTTGGTTGTTCAAAGAGAACAAGGGAGGGTACATCCCTTATGGATCTTTGCTTTTTAAGGATTTTACAAGGTTATTGGAAATCTCAAGAACCGGTGGTTGCTTGGGAACTGGATGTAGGCACGGGTTGTTGCCAAACCAATATAAAAACTTGTGTTTGTTTCCTTCTTCCCTACACTCTTTAATTTCCGCTGTGCACTTTTTATTTTCGCTTTACTTTTGTCTAAGTTATTTGTTTCGGTTCTTTACTTTCTCATAACTTAGTAGTAAAGCCTAATTGAATCTAGTAATATTAAGAAGGATAAATTTTAATTAGTCAAGACACATTAATAATTAATTCAACCCCCTCTTCTTAATTATTCTAAGGCCACTTGATCCAACATCCTTCAGTTCATCATACTCCCTTCGAACTTTGATGGCTGTTGACTTGAACTTCTCCTTGACTGCCTGGGCTTTCTCAAGTTCCGCCTTTAGGGCTTGTACCTCCTCACTTTCTTCCGGAGCTTTGGCTTCTTCCCCTCTCGCAGCCCTTTGCTTTGGGAGCCAATCCAAACCTTGTGTGTGGAATCTCAGCCTCTTACGATAACCGTCGATGATCCCATTACTACTTCCCCTAAGCTCTTTGTCCTTCCTTCGCACGTCATCCCATTCCTTGCAAACTCCTTGAAGTACCCTCGCGTTGGGGTCACTGAAACCCCATGCGATGAAAGGTGTGATGCTTTCCTCCGATGGCACTCCTCTCATGGGGGTAGCCAAGTTGTCTAATGGCGGGGACGAGATTATATTTAATACAACCCCTTGTTCCCATCAAGGGAACACTCTCACAAGGAAATAGCCTAAGCGTGTCCACGGGACACTCTCACTTAGGAAAACTAGGCAGTAAGTGTCGAGGCCACCCTGTCGTGCACAGGCAACTCCCCCCCCCCCACCCCACGGTGATCAGCCTGAGTCTCAAGGGAGTTCCAAGCCGAGTGACACACCCCCTGGTACAAGTATTCCTCCTCACAAGGAACTACAAGTACTTACTAGAAAAGTTTATACTATTTCCATACAACATGAAGTATGAAGCATGAGCTCCATCAATGCACTGACCATGGATGATTAAAGATTCCAAGCCATTCCCCTCCAAAGATGCTTAGAACTCTTTAACCACTGCATTTCCCCCACAAGGGATATCCAACAAGGTCACTGCACCCCCCATGAACATACACTACATACAACGTATGAAACATGGGCACCATCAAGTACAATGACCATGGATGAATTAAAGATCCTAAGTCATCCCCTCAGAGATGCTTAAACTCTTTAACCACTCTATTTTCCCTCACCAGGGACATTCGACAAGGTCAATGCACCCCCCATGAACATACACAACATGCATCATCTCAATGTATTTCCAACATCATCAACAGTTTATTTCAATATCACTCTCAACATCAACATTATCTCATCTCAATAATATTATCAACAACAACAACATCATTCCATATTACATAATCATCAATAATAACATCAATTCACGTTGACATGATCATCATTAACAAAATCATCTCAAATCAATATCATCATAAATATCAACATCACCACATATCATTTAAAGTCATCAATAGTAACATCAACAGTAAGTCGCATTCCACATATACATATATCTTTCATGCCTGGGATTCACACTCCCCAGGTCTTCAAACAACACAAGTCTAATAAAGACAATAATGTTATTCATCAACAATAGATATATCGCATCCTATTCCTCAAAAACATTATTTTCTCAAAAACCAGCATGCAACAAGGACAAGCATATATTCCCATAGTTAGGTTCCCTGGCCCTAACTATGGTGTCAAAAATGGTAAATTTATAATAAACCCCCCTCACCTATTGTGAGTTCTCCGTCAGTTCCTTTTTGCGTCACTCAAAGGTCTCTCTTATTCACACTCGTCAGTCCAAATGCAAGTTTCTATATACCAAGTTGAAGGAAATTTAGCATAGATTTTAGAAATAAAGTTAATAACAATATTCAAAGTCAAATACCCCTGTCAAAACATAAAAGAGCTGAGGGATGTTTTGGGTTCTACTAAAAGGAGACATCATTTTGAAATTCTGATCATGCCAATATGACCGGGGCTCAGTGAAGGTCACAAAAAGAACACCCATTTCATAAAAAGATAACTTTTACAATGTCTCATTTCCTAGGGTTTTTCAAAGGAAGTATAAAAACAGTTTATTACAGTACCCAACACACATAAGACACTAAGGGGAACTCAAACTAACTTGGAGAATGGTTTAGAAATCAAGATTACCTCAGAAAAGCTATGAAATGGAGGATTGGGGGAACTTTCTCCACTAAATCCTTGAGAAGGATTTTGAGTATTCCGCTCTGATTAAAGTGTTCCTCTTGGTGCGGGGGTTCAACGGCACACAATGGCGGCTCGCGGCGGCCACCGGTGGTCGTGGGTGGTGGAGGAGGAGTTTGGGAGTGTTGGGGAGGGTTTTGGGGGAAGGGAGGAGGAAGAAATGGATGTTTTCTGCTGCTGGTTCGTAATTTAAAGTCTGCAACACTCGCCTGGGCGAGCTGGTCCCCAGCTCCAATTTTCTGCTTCAGAAACAAATTCATATCTCACACTCCAGATGTTATTTTGCAAATCCCAACGGTCAAACTGTGGATATGTTTCTTATGAATCCCCAGAAAAAAATAAAGATGATCCAACGGTTAACAAATCAGGGATGTCGATTTTACTGAGGTAGTTATTGGAAAAAATTTGAAAACTTACAATTTCAACTTAGCTCAACAAAACTCAACATCCACATCAAGAAATTCACACATGACTAATTCAAGCTATACCTCAATTCATTCAAGTCAACTATATAATCAAATAACACAATAAATACAATTAAACATCAATTTATAATTAGTAATATTTCAGGGTGTTACATGGTGACCTTGTAGTGGACAGACGTGCCTACTTTCTTGGCGAAAAAGGTGTGAAACCAGCCACACGTAGAGAACCGGTGTACAACAGACAATTCTTGCATCGCTTTTTTCACATCTCCAGTCAAACGTGTCATACATGTCATCCAAAATGGCGACGACCAGGCTTTCCCTGTGATCATGAAAGGCGAGGAAAGCGTCAATCGCTGCTAGGTCCACTAACCCTTCCACATTTGGAAAGAGGACAACTCCGAAGATCAAAAGTGCCAAGATGTCAATAAAAGAAGCCCATTCGCCTTGATTTGCCAAGGCCTTTGCCTTCTCCTCCAAACACCTCCTTGGTACTCCGACTACAACATTCCGATTTTGCTTTACTCGGTCCAACTCTTGTGCTGAGATTTTCACTACCTTGGAAACTCTAGCCATGGAGGGATAGAAACCCGAGAAAAGATATGGCTTCCTTCCTCCCAGCGGGCATCCCAGGATTTCTTCAAACACTTCCACAGTCGGCACTAGCTGGAAATCCTTAATTGTGAAGCACCTCAGGGGCTCGTCATAATACTGGGTAAGGGATGCAATCGCTTCCAGGGAGACTTGTATCGTAGCTAGGTCCCAAATCTTACCATAGGCTTTGCGGAAGGCTTGCCATTGAAGTTGACCCATCAATTTCCCCAACTCTTGTAAACTGGCGACCTCTAAGCTCTTGATTTTGACTTGATAGAACCTTTTCTTGAGCAGAGGTGTTTGATTTGATCCCATGTTTACGGTTGAAAAGTCCTGTCTGAATTGATACTCCGACATCTATCATGGGAGAAATGGATGAATGCATGAAGAGATGTTTATGCGGTGAATGACACGAATGTAGTTTATGAACACGAGAGCCCAGAAAATTGTCTCTTCTTACTTGCAACATTTGGCAGCACGGTGCCCCATGTATGCACTTAAGAAGGTGACACGGACGTTCCGATTTCTTGTGACATAATGACGAGACCAACATACAACGCGCGTGTGATGACAAGATGCGAACGCGTAAAATGTGTGTGATTTATAGTGCAACAGTGGGACATACAAGCATGGTAATATCATCAAATAATCATGCAGCAAAGACGTACATGACATTTAGAGGATATGCATGGCAGTGTTAAAGAAAACAAAACACGCAACGTGTTTGCTTCGTGCCCCTATTTTAGGAACCTAAACGGGAGGAACTAAAAGACTTTTAGTGATAACTTCCCTAGGCGGTTATATCTCTCTCAATGGTTTCTAGAGATATCATTCCCTTTGATATCAATGTTGTGGCGGTAGGGACTACCAACAACAACATATCATCAAAGAGAAAAACTCTAGACGAGGTTTCATTGTCATCAAGCAAGTTGGACACTTAGCATGATCACAGATTCACCTCCGCTTCCTATGTTCCCATGGACCCAGGTATAAGGCCCTTTTTTCAACTCACCGTGTGTGCAAAAAATGTTGGTGTTTGTGTGCATCAAATGAATAAATATCTACCTCATGCATACATTAAAAACACTAAAAGCATCCAAGAGTTATATACAAGAACATAAGAGAAATAAAAGGAAACCGACAAAAGGGAAAGTCATGATATTGCACAAGATTTAGAAGGCCTAACTCTCTAAAAATAGTCCCCAGTGGAGTTGCCAACTGTTGCAATCTACCCTTCGACCGGAGGGCGACGCGAGGCTCATGGGAGCGTCTTCCTAGGGAGGAAAATGCGTGGAGTTTCCACCAACGTTTATTTGAGGAAAACGTTAGAAAAACCAAAAAGCGGGTCTACGAACTTTAAGAGTAAAAGGTTTGGGAGTTGTTTTTACACACGGGGAAGGTATTAGTCCCCCTCGCATCCGTCACAAGGGACGATTCTACTTACTACATGAGAAATCTCAGGCAGTGGATGCCTTAGAAATTTACTTGAATGAAGTAGAAAAGCAATTAGACAGAAAGGTGAAAGTTGTTAAGGTTGGTAGAAGTGGTGAGTATTACAGAAGATATACAATGAAACCGGGCAAAACCCAGGTCCATTTGTTAAACTCCTTCATAAATGTGGCATTTTTGCACAATACACAATGTCTGGTATGCCATAAAAAATGGTGTATCAGAAAGGAATAATATAACTTTAATGGATATGGTTAGGAGTATGTTAAGCAATTCAACTTTACCCGTATCTTTGTGGATGTATGCCTTGAAAAATTCCATGTATTTGTTGAATAGGTACCTAGTAAGGTAGTTGCAAAGACACCTTTTGAACTGTGGATGAATAGGACACCTAGTATAAGGCACCTGCATGTTTCGGGTTGCCAGGAAGAAATAAGGATTTTTAATCCACAAAGAATGAAAATTGAATGCAAGAGCAATAAGTGGATATTTCATTGGTTATCCAAAAAAGTCAAAGGGGTATATGTTTTATTGTCCTAATCATAGTATGAGAATTGTTGAAACTGGAAATGCAAGGTTCATTGAAAATGGTGAAATAAGTGGGAGTACGATTCCACGAGATGTGGAAATTAAAGAAGTTAGAGTGCAAGTCTCTTTTGATGTAGCTCCATGTGGAGCTTGTAGGCCTTGGATCTTCTTCATCAATGGAGTCCTTTGCTTCTTGAAGATGAATGACAGCGGAATGGAGAAGAAAGAAAGATGATTGGAGATGCCACTTCAAGGAGAAGATGAGTCAAGAAGAAGCTCACAACCATAGGAAGCCATGGATAAGAGCTTGAAGGTAGGATAAGATGAGTGGAGGGAGAGGGAGAGAAGGAGCACGAAATTTTGTGCCTCAAATGAGGTCTGAACTTTGAAGTGTAATTCTTAATGCACACACATGGCCTCTATTTATAGCCTAAGTGTCACACAAAATTGGAGGGAAATTTGAATTTCTATTCAAATTTCACTTGAATTTGAAATTAAATTTGTGGAGCCAAATTTTGGAGCCAAAATTTCACTAATTATGATTAGAAAATTTTAGTTATGGTCCAACCCACTAATCCAAGATCAAGTCCAATATTTTCCACTAAGTGTGCTTAGGTGTCATGAGGCATGTAAAGCATGAAGGACATGCACAAAGTGTGACTATATGATGTGGCAATGGGGTGTAGCAAGCAAATGCTCACCTCCCCCTCTAAAATTTAATTGGATCGGGCTTCTCCGAATTCAATTAAATTTATTTCCCAACACACACATCAAATATTCACTTAATGCATGTTAAATTTCAAAGCTACCTTTAATACAAGGGCTGAAAAATCCTACATTTCTAAGGTACCCTACCTACATTATGGATCCCTAAATACAAGGCCCAAAAATAACGAAATCCTAATCTAATATGTACAAAGATAAGTGGACCCAACCTTGGCCCATGGGCCCAGAAATCTACCTGAGGTTCATGAGAACCCTAGGGCCTTCTTCAGCAGCTCTAGCCCAATCCTCTTAGAGCCTCTTGCTCATGGATTTGGTGACTGGTCCCTTCCTACAGAGGATTGCATTATCCCCTCCCCCTTGAAGAGGATTTGACCTCAAATCTGTTGGTTCCTCCTCCTCAATATCAGCTCCACTGCAAAAGGAATTAAATCAGAAATGTTAAAAGCGGTGTTGACTCCATACTCTTCTGGGAGGTCAAACCTATAGGCATTGTTATTGATCCTCTCTGAGACCTGAAAAGGAACATCCCCTCTAGGGATAAGCTTGGATTTCCTTTTAGTATGAAATTTATCCTTCCTAAGATGGAGCCAAACCCAGTCCCCCTCATTAAGAACTAGCTTCTTTCTGAGTACACCTTTGTTTGGTTCTCTATTTGGTTCTCAACCCTCTCATGAAAATTCTTTACAAACTCTGACCTAGATTCCCCTTATTTATGTATAAAAGAAGTCTCAAGTGGGAAGGAAATGAGGTCTAAGGGAGTTAGGGGATTGAACCCAGAGACAACCTCAAAAGGGGATTGCTTGGTGGTTCTATGACCCCCCCCCCCTCCTATTGTAGGCAAATTCTACATGAGGAAGATACTCATCCCAATACTTATGGTTGCCTTTCAGAAGAGCCCTTAAAAGAATGGATAAAGACCTATTCACTACCTCTGTCTGCCCATCAGTTTGTGGATGACAAGTGGTAGAGAAAAGAAGCTTAGTTCCTAGCTTTAGCCCATAAGGTTTTCCAGAAGTGGCTAAGGAACTTAGCATCTCTATCTGACACAATGGTCTTAGGCAAACCATAGATAGAGTCTCATAACTTCCCTGAAAAAGAGTTTTGAGATGTAGGAATCATCATCCACCTTGTGAAATGGTATAAAGTGTGTCATCTTGCTAAACCTATTCACTACCACAAAGATAGAGTCTACACCTCTTGGGTTCTAGGAAGCCCAAGGACAAAGTCCATAGTAATGTCTACCCAAGGTGCAGATGGGATGAGTAAAGGTGTGTATAGCCCACGAGGCATCACCCTAGACTTGGCTTGTAAACAAGCCACACACCTAGTGCAATGCTTATGGACATCTTTCTTCATATGGGGCCAATAAAACTTTTCTTTGAGTAAGACAAGGGTTTTTGTCTATCCCAAAGTGGCACATGAGCCCACCCTCATGGCTCTCTTTCACAAGTAACTTCCTGATGGATCCTTGGGGTATGCAAAGTTTTCCCTCTTTGAAAAAATACCCCTCAGCCACATAGAATCCATCTTGGCCCTTTTGCCCCCAACTCTCATAAATGGGAGAGAAATGTTCATCTAAAGCATACAAGTCCCTATTGTTATCAAATCCTAAAATTTGAGCTCCTAGGGAGCAAAACAATGTGTGTCTCCTAGAGAAGGCATCAACTATCACATTTATTTTTCCCTTGTTGTATTTGATAACATATGGAAATTGCTCTAGGTACTCTACCCATTTTGCATGCCTTTTGTTTAACTTGTTTTGCCCTCTAATGTACTTAAGTGATTCATGATCACTATGAATGAAAAATTCCTTAGAAACAAGGTAATGTTCCCAAGTTTGGAGGGCTCTTATTAAGGAATAAAGCTCTTTATCATAGGTGGGGTAGTTGATGTGACATCCTGGAAATTTCTACCCGGAATTTTTGTAAATGGTGCATTTTGAATGACTATATATATATAATTATTATTCACTGTATATATATATATATATATATATATATATTCCTGGTAGAAGTAGGTATTTTGGGGGAAAGATACGCGGGTTAGGCTAATTAACGCAGAGAAATCCATAACTGGATGGTTATAGGTTAATTCTCAATTAATTAGTCTAAAATCATCGTTTTGCGTGCAACTTAAAATTTAACAAAACCAACCTCTGAACCGCGCTCGAGGTTTCATTCTGAGCGTTTTGATATATATATTGCCTACTTTCGAAAACTGGCCCCGACGGGTGCAGAGAAACGCGAGGGATTGGAACCAGAGAAATGGCACGCAAATCGAGGCAGGATTTTAGCGTTCCAAAAGGTCAGATTTTTCTCTTCATGTGGCTGAGCATGAGTCACATCAAGAGAAAAAGGTGGGCCCTTTTTGTTCCACTCAAAATGGGACAAGTGGCAAGTGCTTTAGAAAATAAAATAATAGGAAAGAGAAAAGCCTTTTTAAACCAAAAAGCAACTCTCTCCCTTCACTCACTCAGCAGAAAAATTTCAGAAGCTTTTCTCCCCTCTCTCACGTAGCTTTCTCCTTCTTTTCTCACCCACCATTGTTGCCCAACAAAGCTCCAACCTTTGGTCACCATTTCTGCTCCAAATCGCGAAAGGAAGGCATTTTCGGAGTCGTGAAGCGCATCTCTACGTGTGGGACTTCGAAATTTCAGGTTTGGGTAGACTTCTTCTCACCTAAATTTTCGTGGGTATTGGGTTTTGGGAGATATGATGGGTAGTTTTACTAGGTTATGCATTGTGGTAGTTATCTGTGAAGGAATTTGTTGAAAGCATGTTGAACTTGCCATGTTTGGTGTGAGTCAAGCTTACCCATTCTGTTTTAGGGTTTTTATGATGATGCTTGTGATGTTTATGTGCTGAAATTGCTGATGGAAAACTGCTAGGGATGAAGGGTAGAGTTAACCTAGGGTTAGAAAGTGAGAATGTAGTGTTATGAGTGGAAAAGTGTGATGCTTTGAGGGTTTGAAAGGCTAAATCTGGATTCAGTAGAAATTGGAGGTTAAAGTGAGTTAGTCCTAGTTTGAAATGTCATTTAGGACTTATGAGAAAGCTTGGGCTGTGCAAGAGAGAAAAACAAAAGACCAAAGTGAAGGCAAAAGCCATTTCTAGGGTAAAATTAGGTGTTGAGGAGTCAAATTTTGATTTGGTGGAATTTTAGGTGAAAAACCAGTTTGAGCAAGTTTAGATTAAGGTTATAGACTTGTGTGAGGTGAGAGTTTGCTCTAAATTTACCCCATTCTCATTTTCACTTCTCAAACCTTGAAAATCCACTAAATTGAGGGGTTTTAGATACCTAGATTTTGAGTTGCCTTGGTCTGAAGCTTGTACTTGGTTTAGACATGATTTATACATGATTTAGGACTTGCAGGATTCAATTTGGGCAAAATTGGATGAGGGCAAGATGGATTTCGAAAATCTGCACTTTATGCAGAATTTTGCTGTCAAATATGTGCAACAGAATTTTGGACTGTGCAGAAAATGCTTGTGTATGGCTGGTTGTGGAAAGGGTAGTACATATGGGGTTCTGGACATTTGCTAGCAGATCCCAACGGTCAAAATGTAGACCTATGTACTAGGGACTTCCAGTAAAATTTTCAATTCGATCCAACGGTGAACGAATTGGAATGAAGGAAATGTTACTGGGGTCTTTAAGTAAGGAAAGTTGTGATATTGGTTTGTGTTTTGGGCAGAGTTTTCTGCCTCTGCCCTGTTTTCTTGGCTGTGTTAGTTCATGATGCTTGGATGTTGAATTAATTGGATGTTGTGGAAGCTTGGGAGGATTGATGGGGACCCGGCGTTGAGAGGAACGAGGATAAGGGCTACGTGGGAGTACGTGAGCTCAATGAAGGTGGGCAACTGGGGATGGTGGGCTTATGTGTGATTTGTGGATGTGGAGAATTGATTTGCACCATCGCCCGACCGCCACCTAGTACCACATGTGATGGGTACCCCATAATCCTACAAGCTTGAACTGAGGAAGTGTGGAAAGGTGAGACTTCCTACTTTTATTCGTTGACCACAGAGTGGTACCTGGAGATATGTCGCGGGGGTCAGGAGACCTTGGGGACGTCAGGTGGGGTGCTATTGCCCAAAACCAAGCTTGACCAATCCCGACCCAACCCGGGCATAGTCAGTCAGTGAGAACCTGTGATGTACCTAAACAGGCGAGCTCCTGGCAGTCAACCGATAAAAGAACAAAGACCACAAAGCAAGGGGGCTTGTGTGGTGGCTGGCAAGCTGTGAATCTTGTGTGATATATGGGATATGGCCTCTGGTAATCGATTACCAAAGGTGGGTAATCTATTACAAGGCTTAAAAGTGAAGACAGGAAGCTACGGTGACCTCTGGTAATCGATTACCAGGCTTAAAAACGAGATCAGGAAGTTAAGAGGGCTTCTGGTAATCGATTGCCAAAGGGGTGTAATCGATTACCAGGCTTAGAAATGGGATTGGAATGTTGAAGGGGCCTCTGGTAATCGATTACCAATGTTGTGTAATCGATTACACAGAGGAACAAGCCACTGGTAATCGATTACCAGTTATGTGTAATCGATTACACAGTGCATCTTACAGGTTTTCAGGTTCTGAAGCTGTGTAATTCGAGTTTGGCCTCTGGTAATTGATTACCAATGAGGTGTAATCGATTACCAGAGATGAAAATCCTTGAGATACCTCTTTTAATTGCATGTAGTGGTTATGGGACGCATTGTGTTGCTATCATAGTTAGATCTCTCGTGAAAGAGTCTACCCCTTTCTTTTATTTCTTGTAGATCATGATGGCGGCGCAACTAATCCATGATTGAGTGGAGATGGAGTGCCTAGAGGGAACTTGGGAGACCCTCGAAGGCAATGCGAGGTGCTGATTCCAGGGCACGATTCGATTCACGGCTACTTCATTGGTGCATCAGAGGAACCCGCGCGCACGCTTCAGCGCCCTGTGGAGTGGATATTACCCACGCCTACACCATATCGTCTAGTGGAGCCAGTCCAAGTGATCGAGGTGACGTCATCTGAGGAAGACCCTGAGGAGCTACCTCCTGAGCCTGCTGTGGATGCTCTTGACTTTCTAGAGGGTGATGAGGACCCACTTCCTGAGGTGGATTCTCCCGAGGACGTTGAAATTCTGATACCAGGGGACAGATGTCGTACAGGATGTCACGACATCACGCTTCAGAACATGCAGATTGTATGTGTCCGTATGAACAGATTAAACAAGTAAATAACACAAGAGAATTGTTAACCCAGTTCGGTGCACCTCACCTACATCTGGGGGCTACCAAGCCAGGGAGGAAATCCACTCTCAATAGTGTTAGTTCAAGGTCTAACAACCCCTGTTTACAACCTTCTCACCTAACCACTACCCGTGCGATCTCTACCTAAGACCCAATCTTAGATATGAGAACCTCTGCTCACTCCCTCTCACTCACACTCCCGTGTTTACAATTAATTCAAAGACACTCCAGAGATCAACTCTGTACAAAAGGGATCAACCCTACACAATAGAGATCAACTCTACACACTCAGGTCCAACACTTGATGTTAGTATACCATCAAGGTGGCTCACAAAAACACTCAAGTCCCAAAACTCACAAAATAACTCTTTCAATCCCGGACTTGGTACAGAACTCGTGCAGCCTCCATGATTATATAGCAATTTGCGTTTCTGGGCTGCAACGGCTTGATGCTGGAGGAGATCTATCTTCTTCTGAAAAATCTGCAGTTAAAGAACTAAAAGATAACTTTTGATCTTTTAGTTTGAATCTTTAATCTTTAATCTTTAATCCCTGAACGAACTCTTCTACTTTGAAATTCGAACTTTAATGATCTTTTAATTCGTTCCTAAAGATAGATCTTCTTATCTCTTGCTAACTGCACAATAATCTGTTAAAGATATAACAGATTTATATGTCCAGTATTTTCGGGCCGGATGTCAGGACATCGTGTCCGACATCGTGGATCCTGCAGCTTCAATGCTTCACTTGACTTTTATCTTGCATTGTACAGCACTTCCAGTATTCTCGAGCAGGATGTCAGGACATTGTATCCGACATCGTGGATCCTTCAACTTCAATTCATCACTTGACACTTTATCTTGCCTTGTGCATTATGCAGCCCGATCTTATTCCTTGACATAACGTTGGACATCATGTGCAGCAACTCCAGCTTTCCTTCATTGTCTAAGTGCTTATGTTTTAACAAAATCTTAGCCAACCTTTTTAAACTCAGTAGTGCTAAGCACTAACAATCTCCCCCTTTGGCAAATTTTGTCTAAAACATACTTAGACACTTCCTGAGCAGGTACGAGCAGTTATGCAAGTGGGATCAGCAACTTTCATTATCAGAGTAATCAAGCACAGCGGAAATTCTTCAAGTTGCAAATCTACAAGTCTTCTCCAGGATGTCAAGACATCTCTCGTGACATCAGCTTTCTGCTACTGCTCCCCCTGTCTTCATGCTTACTGCTTCATCTTCTATCAGCTACTAGTCTTTTCCAGGATGTCGAGACATCTCATGTGACATCCGCTATCTGCTCCCCCTGTCTTCATGCTCCTACTGCAGCATCTTCTAGTAGCTTACATCAAACATCAGTCATCATCAGCAGCAGCAGTCTCCCCCTCAAACTCATATTCATTCAACTCCCCCTCAAGGTCATGAATCATGCATACATCGTATCCTACTGCCATACATCTACTATTGCATACATAGTATCCTATTACTCAAAATCATGCATAATAGCAAGCATAATACTATTACTCCCCCTTTTTAGACATAAATTTGGCAAAAGTAGGATGCATGAAATTAATGTGCAAATATTACAGACCCATAGTAAACAATTGTTCAAAGGGACATGCCCCTTTAACTAATAACAGTAAAAGCAAACATAAAGGTCTGATGATCATGGGGTGGCTTCAGAATCATCATCTGATTCTGTCTCTTCTGCTGCATCTTCCTCTTCCTCAGCAGCTTCTTCTTCTTCTTCAGCTGCTTCTTTGTCTTCCTCAGCTGCCTCTTCCTCTTCTTCAGCTGCTTCTTCATCATCAATGCCACTTTCTGAGAGCCTTGTGATCAGCCGTTCTAGCTCCATCTTCTTTTCTGTGGTGGCTTTGATGGTTGCTTCCAGCACCTTGCATGTGTCCTTGAGTTCAGCAATCAAGGCATCCTTGGACACAGCACTTGAAGCAGCAGCTTTCCCTGATGTCGAGACAGATGTCGAGACAATGTCTGGGACATGTGTCCCTTCAAACAGTTTGTAATGCAGGGATAGAGGAGATTCTCTCTTCATCACAGAGTCAGTGTAGTTTAACATATTGGGATGCTGACTCAACATAATGCCACACAATACAGTAGGGAAGGCAATGGGTAATTTGATAGCAAAAGATTCTGAATGCTTAACAGTTTGATCAAAGATATAGTTTCCAAAATTAAATTTGGATTTGGTTCCAACAGCATACAGAAATTTACCCAAACCTGTGGCAACAGTGGAAGTATGATTGGTGGGAACCCAGTTTGCAGCTCCAATCCTGTGCAGAATGGCATACTTCACACTTAGCTTTCCTGCTGAAAGCTTCCCTTTCTTTGGCCAATGCTGAACTCGTTTGGCAGTGATTTCCTTGGCAATTTGATGCTCAGAAACATCAATATCTATCACTCCATCAGTAGGTCTGCCCAGATATTTGTTAATCACAGCAAGGGAGAATTTAACACACTTTCCTCTGACAAACACCTTTTGATACTCATCACTTTTTCTGTTAGATATGTCAGAGGGAATGTTGACAATGAATTCCCTGACTAAGCCTTCATAGCAATCTCCCAACTTGCTGACAGTCTTCAGCAGTCCAGCAGCCTTGATGAGGTCCATGATCTCCTTGCAATCCAAGGCATCTCTTCCCAGTTCTCTCTCAACCGCAAGTCTGCGTTGATACACATATTTCCACTTTTCAACATTGCCAATGGAGTGGAAAGAGATGTTGTCCAATGGTGCATCAGGGACATTTCCAGGAACCTTTTTCCCTGAAGTCTTGGCCTTCTTAGATGTCGAGACATCTAGTTCGACATCCTTATCAGAATCGGATGAGGAAATTTCTTTCCTCTTCTTGGAGGGGATAGCAACCTTGCTTCTTCTGGATGTGGCAGGAGTGATTGGAGTACTCTTCTTCTGGGCCATTGTTTTGATTCGTCCAGACCTCTTAATGGGGGTCTTCCCTTTTCTGCTTTGTAACCTTTCTGCAATGCCAGGTGCCAACCTGTTGGCAATGGGTTCTTCATCAGATTCGACTTCTTCTAAGTCAATGAGATCACCTGGAGCAGGTTCTGGTGCCCGTGGTGCAGGAGTCTCCTCTGCGGCTTGATCATCTTCCTCAGTTGATCCCTCTTCACTGGGTGAAGGGAGTGCTTCAGCATTTGGAGCGGAAGATGTTGGAACATCTTTCTTGACATCAAGCACAGAAACATTTGGGTTGGACGATGTTGGGACATCTTCATCAGCTTCAGGAACAGAGGCGTCTTTCAAGATGCTACTCACAATGCTGCGTATTTTCTTGTCCATCTCCGTGTCTACTTCCCTAGGACTCGTTGCAGGGCTAGGGTTTTCAGCAATCTTCACTCCCTGTGGTCTTCTGGGAACCAGTTTCTCAGGGACAGAGGCTTGACCAGGAATAATTTGGATGGGTTGGATGTTGAATTCAGGTTGTTCCTGGTGTGGAGATGATGGGACAGATGGTGAACCAGAAGCTGCAGTTTCTTTTGGTGAGGTAGCCATGGAAAAACAGAGCGTTTGGAATGATTTCGTAAATCTCAGAGAATTATTGGAAAATGCTGGTGAAAACACGAATGCCAAGCAGATATAAATTTGAATGAAGAATGTAGAGGGGCGTGTGAGGCAACGGTCGAATTTGCTTTGTGGTGAACGTGCTATTAATGTTAAGTGATTCGTTTGGGCACGTTCAGATTGCTGTAGTTGCTATAATTCTTCTAGCAAACAAATGCCCAGCTTGCCCCTCAGTTTTTCAAACTGATTTGCATCCAAAGCCTTTGTGAAAATATCTGCTATTTGTTCCTCAGTGTCAACATGCTTCAGTGTG
Source organism: Glycine max (assembly GCF_000004515.6). NCBI lineage: Eukaryota > Viridiplantae > Streptophyta > Magnoliopsida > Fabales > Fabaceae > Glycine > Glycine max. The sequence goes on from NC_038256.2 coordinate 18,757,360, forward strand.
ATCACTTTATCATCAACAAGATCTCTGATATAGTGATGTCTAATGTCAATGTGCTTGGTTCTGCTGTGTTGAACAGGATTTTTAGAAATATTAATAGCACTCATGTTGTCACAGTACAATGTCATGACATCTTGTTCGACATTGTACTCCTTCAGCATCTGCTTCATCCAAACTAGCTGTGAACAGCTGCTTCCTGCTGCAATATACTCGGCTTCTGCTGTAGATAGGGACACACAGTTCTGCTTCTTGCTGAACCATGAAATAAGGTTGTTTCCCAAATAGAAGCATCCACCAGAAGTGCTTTTTCTGTCATCTGCACTTCCAGCCCAATCAGCATCACAATACCCAACCAGCATTGGATTTGAACAATGACAGTACATAATCCCATAGTCACTAGTGCCATTTACATATTTCAGAATTCTCTTTACTTGAGTCAAGTGACTTATCTTAGGATTGGCTTGATATCTTGCACAAACACCTACTGCATAGGTGATGTCGGGTCTGCTAGCTGTTAAATATAGTAAGCTCCCTATCATGCTTCTGTACAGACTTTGATCAACACTGGTGCCTGCTTCATCCTTTGACAGCTTCAAGTGAGTAGGTGCAGGTGTCCTTTTATGACTGGCATTCTCCATCCCAAACTTCTTGACAATGTTCTTTGCATACCTGCTTTGTGAGAGGAATATGGAGTCCTCCATCTGCTTCACTTGAAGTCCCAGAAAATAAGTCAGCTCTCCAACAAGACTCATCTCAAATTCAGATTGCATCTGTTGAACAAAATGTCGAAGCATCTCATTCGACATCCCTCCAAACACAATGTCATCAACATATATCTGTGCAATCATCAAGTTTTCAGCATCTTGTTTGACAAAGAGGGTCTTGTCAATTCCTCCCTTCCTATACCCTTGCTGAGTAAGGAACTCTGTTAGCCTTTCATACCAAGCTCTTGGAGCTTGCTTCAATCCATAGAGAGCCTTCTTGAGCCTGTATACATGATCTGGATGAGTCGGGTCTGCAAATCCCTTTGGCTGCTCCACATAGACTTCTTCATTCAGGTATCCATTCAGAAATGCGCTCTTCACATCCATCTGGTACAGCTTGAATTTGAGGATGCAAGCTACACCAAGTAATAATCTGATGGACTCAAGTCTAGCAACTGGGGCAAAAGTCTCATCAAAGTCTACACCTTCAATCTGAGTGTAGCCTTGAGCAACCAGTCTGGCCTTGTTTCTGGTTATGACACCTTCTTCATTGGTTTTGTTCTTGAAGATCCACTTGGTGCCAATCACATTAGTTCCCTCAGGCCTAGGAACTAGCTCCCAGACTTCATTCCTTTTGAATTGCTCCAATTCTTCTTGCATAGCATTGATCCAGAACTCATCTGTCAGTGCCTCTTTCACGTTCTTGGGCTCAATTTTGGAGACAAAACATGAGTTTGAGACGATCTCAACCTCCCTTGATCTTGTAGTGACCCCTCTGTTTGGATCTCCTATAATCAGCTCCTTGGGGTGCATCTTCTGGATTCTAGTGGAGGATCTCTTGTCAGGTTGGTTGATGTTTGATTCATCTGTAGCAGAATCAGAGTTTTCTGCATTTTCTCCACTTTTAGCTGCATCTGCTACATTGTCTCCCGATGTTTTGACATCTTCTTCGACATCCTTCTTTCTTGCTGGAGACAGATCATCAACAACCACATTGATGGATTCCATCACTGTTCTGGTTCTGGAATTGAATACTCTATATGCTCTGCTGTTTGTAGAGTATCCCAGGAATATTCCTGCATCACTCTTGGGATCCATCTTTCTCCTTTGCTCTCTATCTGCCAAGATGTAACATGGACTTCCAAAGATGTGGAAGTGCTTGACAGATGGCTTCCTCCCTTTCCAGATTTCATACAGGGTGGTTGGAGTCCCTCTTCTCAGTGTGACTCTGTTGTGGATGTAGCATGCTGTGTTCATGGCTTCAGCCCAGAGATTATAGGGAAGTTCTTTGGCATGAAGCATGACCCGAGCAGCCTCTTGCAAGGTCCTGTTTTTCCTCTCAACTATCCCATTCTGTTGAGGTGTAATGGCTGCAGAGAACTCATGAGTGATGCCTTCAGATGTGCAGAATTCAGTGAACCTGCTGTTTTCAAATTCTCTGCCATGGTCACTCCTGATTCTCTTGATGACACAGTCTTTCTCTCTTTGAAGTCTTAGACTCAACTCTTTGAATACTTCAAAGGTTTCTGATTTCTCTCTGATAAAGTTTACCCAGGTAAATCTGGAGAAATCATCCACAACAACATAGGCATACCTCTTTCCTCCAAGGCTTTCAACTTGCATAGGCCCCATCAAATCCATGTGAAGTAGTTCCAGCACCCTGGAAGTGGTCTGATGTTGAAGCTTCTGGTGGGACATCTTGACTTGCTTTCCAATCTGACATTCACCACAGATTCTGCCTTCTTCTATTTTCAGATTGGGAATGCCTCTAACAGCACTTTTGTCAAGGATTTTCTTCATGCCTCTTAAGTGCAGATGTCCAAACCTTTGATGCCATATTCTGACTTCATCTTCTTTGGAGGATAGACATGTGGAGGAGTAGCTGGTTTCTTGGGGTGTCCATAGGTAACAATTGTCCTTTGATCTGCTGCCCTTCATTAGAACTTCACTCTTCTCATTTGTCACCAAGCATTCTGACTTTGTGAAGTTTACATTGAATCCTTCATCACACAGCTGACTGATGCTAATCAAGTTTGCAGTCAGTCCCTTCACCAGCAGTACTTTGTTCAGACTAGGAAGTCCATCATGAACTAGCTTTCCCATTCCAATGATTTTTCCTTTAGAGCCATCTCCAAATGTCACATAACTAGTGGAGCAGGGCTCAATGTTCAGCAGGAATTCTTTGACTCCTGTCATGTGTCTGGAACAGCCGCTATCTAGGTACCAATCTTCCTTAGCTGATGCTCTAAGTGAAGTATGAACAACAAGACTGACAGTCTTGTGTTTTGGAACCCACATCATCTTCTTTCTGCTGTTGCTGCTTTGAGTTCCATGATGTGGATGGCCATGTAGATGATAGCAAAAGGGCTTTATGTGACCATACTTGCCACAGTAGTGACACCTCCACTTCTTTCTTTTGCTCTTTTTCTGCTGCATTCCATGATGTCGAGACCGATGTTGTGACATCGTGGCTCCAGTCCTGTTTTTGGCAGGAACAAATTCTGTCATGGTTGTTCTGCCAGCAGACTTAGGATTAAATCCAAGTCCTCTCTGGTTTCCAGCATTCTTTCCAAGCAGCAGCACCTCATCAAGTGTATCTGAGCCTTTGTTCAGCATCTTTATTGATTTTGTCATGTTTTCCAGCTTAGAGTTCAGAAAACCGACTTCACCTTTAAGCTCAGAGATCTCCTCTTTATGTGCCTCCTTCTCAGCTTCCAGATCTGCAATGACCTTCTTCAGTTGTGCTTCCTGCTGAAGAATCTTCTCACTTTTGAAGCATAGTTCTCTATAGGATGTAGCAAGCTCATCAAAAGTGATTTCACTGTCTGTATCACTTGAATCTTCAGCAGTTTCAAATATCCCAGTGAGTGCATTCACATCTCTGTCAGAATCACTTTCTTGTTCACTCTCTGTATCAGATTGACATACAGAGAGTCCTTTCCTGTGCTTCTTGAGATGAGTGGGACATTCAGCTATGATGTGTCCATAGCCTTCACACCCATGGCATTGAATTCCTTTGCTGTGACTGGGCTTTACATCTGATTTTTTCTGGTATTTACTGCCTTTCCTGATGTCGAAAGGGATGTTCTGGACATGTGGTTTCTGCCTCTTGTCCATTCTGTTTAGCACTTTGTTGAACTGCTTTCCAAGGAGCACAACTGCATTTGTCAGACCTTCATCAGTATCCAGGTCATACTCATCTTCTTCTCCTTCATCATTGGACACGAAAGCTAGATTCTTGCTCTTCTTTTCAGCCCTATCCGAGAGTCCTAGCTCAAAGGTTTGAAGAGAACCAATGAGTTCATCAACTCTCATGTTGCAAATGTCTTGGGCCTCCTCTATTGCAGTGACTTTCATGTCAAATCTCTTAGGCAAGGATCTGAGGATCTTTCTCACCAGCTTTTCATCTGTTATCCTCTCTCCCAAGGCAGTGCAAGCATTGGCAATTTCAAGAATGTTCATGTGGAAGTCATGAATACACTCTTCCTCCTTCATCTTCAGATTTTCGAATTTTGTAGCCAAGAGTTGCAATCTGGACATCTTCACTTTGGAGGTTCCTTCATGAGTGATTTTCAGGATCTCCCATGCATCTTTGCCACTGTGCAAGTGTTGATCAGTCTGAAGATGTTCTTGTCAACTCCATTGAATAGTGCATTCAAAGCTTTGGAGTTTCCAAGTGCCAATTCGTCCTCTTCTTTAGTCCAGTCTTCTTCTGGCTTCAATTCATCAGTGGGCTTTCCTTCTGTGTCCAGCATCTTGGGATGTTCCCAGCCTTTGATGACAGCTTTCCAGGTTCTGCTATCCAGTGATTTGAGGAAGGCCACCATTCTTGCTTTCCAGTATTCATAGTTGCTTCCATCAAGAATTGGTGGTCTGTTCACTGGTCCTCCTTCTTTCTCCATGTTCATCAGAATTTATCTCCCCAGATCTCACTCTGTGATTTCGAGTGTTGGCTCTGATACCAATTGAAATTCTGATACCAGGGGACAGATGTCGTACAGGATGTCACGACATCACGCTTCAGAACATGCAGTTTATGTGTGTCCGTATGAACAGATTAAACAAGTAAATAACACAAGAGAATTGTTTACCCAGTTCGGTGCAACCTCACCTACATCTGGGGGCTACCAAGCCAGGGAGGAAATCCACTCTCAATAGTGTTAGTTCAAGGTCTAACAACCCCTGTTTACAACCTTCTCACCTAACCACTACCCGTGCGATCTCTACCTAAGACCCAATCTTAGATATGAGAACCTCTGCTCACTCCCTCTCACTCACACTCTCGTGTTTACAATTAATTCAAAGACACATCAGAGATCAACTCTGTACACAAGGGATCAACCCTACACAATAGAGATCAACTCTAGACACAAGGTCCAACACTTGATGTTAGGATAACACCAAGGTGGCTCACAAAACACTCAAGTCCCAAAACTCACAAAATAACTCTTTAATCCCGGACTCGGTACAGAACTCGTGCAGCCTCCATGATTATATAGCCGTGTACGATTCTGGACTGCAAGTTCTTGATGCTGGAGGAGATCTATCTTCTTCTGAAAAATCTGCAGTTAAAGAACTAAAAGATAACTTTTGATCTTTTAGTTTGAATCTTTAATCTTTAATCTTTAATCCCTGAACGAACTCTTCTACTTTGAAATTCGAACTTTAATGATCTTTTAATTCGTTCCTAAAGATAGATCTTCTAATCTCTTGCTAACTGCACAATAATCTGTTAAAGATATAACAGATTTATATGTCCAGTATTATCGGGCCAGATGTCAGGACATCGTATCCGACATCTTGGATCCTGCAGCTTCAATGCTTCACTTGACTTTTATCTTGCATTGTACAGCACTTCCAGTATTCTCGAGCAGGATGTCAGGACATTGTATCCGACATCGTGGATCCTTCAACTTCAATTCATCACTTGACACTTTATCTTGCCTTGTGCATTATGCAGCCCGATCTTATTCCTTGACATAACGTTGGACATCATGTGCAGCAACTCCAGCTTTCCTTCATTGTCTAAGTGCTTATGTTTTAACAAAATCTTAGCCAACCTTTTTAAACTCAGTAGTGCTAAGCACTAACAGACGTCATGTCGGCATCTGAGGCAGACTCTACGGAGGAGAGCGGCCCTGGAGAAATGGCGACTAGTGGAGGCTCTTCTTCATAGTAGACAGCTCATTAGACTAGGTTTATATACTTTTCGAGGGTGGGTGTATCTAGTGTTGACTGTTAGGTTTACTCTTTTGTTTTTGTATGTGTAGACCTATTGTATAGGAATTTGATGATTGTATATATGCGGCTGAAGCCGCCACAGTGGATACCTTTGCTCTGGATGACACTATGTATTTTGCAAAAACTCCCATATTTTGGACAACTTTAAATGATGAATGTACTTATGTTTAATCTTTTCATTTGAAAAGAAAGCATTAGCAAACTTTATTTGCAAGAGAGTTTACCGACCGTGTTTTATTTTATTATTTTACACGTGACGACCTAAAGTAATGGCTGGTATACTTTTATTTTTGAAAGAGCAACATATTTTAGATGTTATCCGTGATCAGAAAGAAATGACTCCGAATAGAGTTGTGAACTGGCCATTCAGGACTCCATGGTGAAATAGAGAAAGAAACGGAAAAAAAAAGAAAAAAATAAAAATAAAAATAAAAATTTCCCATGGTTTTTGTTATTTAAATCATTACTATTAAACCAGTCATTATTTTGGGGACGCCACAGTTGACGGTGGCACTATGAAGTTTTTCACTAAAATAAGCAATAGGGTGCCCACCTTGTAACAATAAAACTCCAACTCCCACTCCAGAGGCATCACATTCTAGCTCAAAAGTTTCAGAAAAGTCAGGAAGAGCTAGAACAGGTGCCTTAGTAAGCTTTTCTTTGAGCAAAGTAAAGGCTTGCTCTTGTCTTTCACCCTAAGTAAATGCCACATTCTTCTTCACCAGCTCATTGAGAGGTGAGGCAATTGTAGAGAAATTAGGAACGAACCTTCTATAGAAGCTTGCTAACCCATGGAAGCTCCTAATATCTCCCACACTTTTTTGGGTGGGCCATTCTTGGATGGCCTTGATTTTCTCTGGGTCCACTTGGACCCCATTTCTACCAACTACAAACCCTAAGAAAAATATATTATCTACATAAAAGGTACAATTCTCTATATTTGCATAGAAGGTGTTTTTCCTAAGGACTGAAATAACTTGCCTGAGATGTCCTAAGTGATCATCTAGGCTCCTACTGTACACTAAAATATCATCAAAATAAACAACTACAAATCTACCTATGAAACCCCTTAAGACATGATGCATAAGCCTCATAAAGGTGCTTGGTGCATTAGTGAGCCTAAAAGGCACCACTAGCCATTTATACAAACCAAACTTGGTCTTGAAAGCGGTTTTCCACTCTTCACCCTCTTTCATCTTGATTTGGTGATAACCACTTTTAAGATCAATTTTTGAAAAGATGTTGGCACTATGCAACTCATCAAGTCTAGGAATGGGGTGCCTATACTTTACAACAATGTTGGTGATGGCCCTGCAATCTGTACACATTCTCCACTTACCATCCTTTTTGGGCACCAACAACACTGGCACAACACAAGGGCTTAGGATCTCTTAGATCAGCCCTTCTCTAACAATTCTTTAACCTGAGACTCTATCTCCTTAGTCTAATAAGGGTTAGTCCTATAGGCTGGCCTATTAGGAAGGCTTGCTCCTGGGACTAAGTCTATTTGGTGTTCTATTCCCCTAAGAGGAGGTAGCCTAGGGGGTATCTCTTTGGGAAATATATCACCAAATTCATGTAAGAGTTCTTGGACCATTGGGGGTAAGGTCTCAAATGTAGGAATTGTGGCAATGCTAAGGGAGGTTTCCCTGGATAGGAGAAGATAGAAGGATTGTTTAAGAAAGAGTGCTCTTTTGATATCACCTTTTGCTGCAAAATGAATTTCCTTCTTAACAATCTTCTTGGAGGAATCTTTTTCTTCTTTTTCCTTCCCCTTGGCCTTTAAAGACAAGGCCTTACTATCCTTTTTTTTCTTTTGTTTTTCTAGTTTTTCTTCCTCTTCCCTCTTATTTTTCATCTTTAGTTGATCTTTGGCCACCTGTGAAGGTGTTTGAGGATGCAACACAAACTTTGTTCCAAGGTGGGTAAGGGTTATGTCATTAGTTAGGCCATTATAGATGATTTCCCTATCATATTGCCATGGCCTACCTAAGAGAAGGTGTCCTACCTCAATAGGAACTACATCACAAATCACTTCATCCTTATATTGCTCATTGAGCCATTGAAGTTTGTAAGGCTTTGGATGAGAAGTGATAGCAAGGCTCAACTTAGAGACTAATCTTCTGCTACAACAATTGCAACATGAACCACTATCTACAATGAGACAACATATGTTATAAAAAAAATTTACACCTTGTGTGAAAAATATTCTCTCTTTGAGATTGGGTCAAGTCACAAGATTGACCTCCTAGAAGCCTTCTGACCATTAGAAGGTCCCCTTCATCTTGGGGGTAGATTTCTTCACTAGATTCTTCCCTTTTTGCTTCTTCACTTTCACAAGAGGAAGGTGAAGTAGTAACCTCATCTTGGCTACTATAAATGTCTTGGCCTCTCATAATCATGGTTTTCTTGGTGGGGCATTGAGAAGCAATGTGTCCTTTTCCAAGACATTTAAAGCTCTTTATAGAGCTAGTTTTCTCTTGCATACTAGCCTTAGGGGGTTGTTTTTCTATTGTCTTCCCCTTATCAACTTTGGGCTTAGAAGGTGTAGCCTCTAAGATGCCTTAACCTTGGTCTTTCTTTGGATAAGAGTGAGAGCCATAAGATTTTGAAGTAAGCTTCCTTTTAAGTTGTTTCTCTACCCTTATGCAAAGTTGGACTAGGTCATCTAGGTCCCTAAATGGAAGGAGCTCAACCTTGTCCCTCACTTCCATATTAAGCCCATTAAGGAACCTAGCAATACTTGTTCTTTCCTCCTCCATAAGCCCAGCTCTTAAAAGAAGTAGTTCAATTTGTTTCCTATACTCTTCAACACTCATACTCCCTTGTCTAAGCCATTGGAGCTTGTCCATAAGCTCTCTTTCATAGTAGTAGGGGATGTGCCTCTTCCTAAGGGCACTTTTCAAGTCATTCCAACACTCTACTGGAGGATGCCCATGAATCCTTCTTTCCTTAATAAGGGAAGTCCATCAATAGAGTGCATACCTTTGGAAGCTAAGGGTAGCCAAAGGAACCTTCCTTTTCTCACTCGTATGATGGCAAGCAAAGAGTTTCTTAACCTTCATTTCCCAATCTAAATAAGCCTCTACATTGTCCTTCCCATGGAAGTATGGGAGGTTAATGTTAGCCTCATCAGGTTTTCTTTCCTTTTCATTCCTATGGGAGTGAGGTCTAGGATGTGACCTATGTCTTCCTCTATAATAGTCACTAAGTTCTTCACTTAGGCTCTTGCAAAAGTCATGACTACTATAGGAGACATGTTTTTCTTTTTCCATTTCTTTCATTATTTTTCTTCTTTCTTTCTCTCTTATTTTCTCTTTCATCTTGACTTATTTCTTCCACTCTTTTTTTTTCCTTTTTCTTTTCTCTCTTGTTTTTCTTTCCACAACTTAAGGGATCTCAACTCATCTAATATCTTATACAAGGGGTCCTTAGGAGTAGAACCCTCACCATTAACACTAGATGAAGAATGAAGACTCATGTTGGTTCCTAAGTTGTGGTTCTTTCTTGTTGGGGGTTTGAAAACAAAAGGTAAAAGAAACTATGGTTGAAACTAGCCAAAATAAACACTAAAATAGGTGTGAAAGATAAGGTAAAAACTAATTCGTAAAAGGCAAGCTATCTAGGTGGTTTGACAATGGAAGGTAAAGGAAATAAGTTATGAAAGTAAGCAAGAAATTAAAGTGCAAGAAATGTAAATTAGGAAAATCCTAAGAGTGTTTGGATGACCACATTTAAGGTTCCCGACAAAACACTCACTATAGTAAGAGAAAATTGCCTAAAATTATTACACACAAATGGAAGTTTGGTAACCTATTGGAGGCTCCCAACACACTTCCAATGAAAGGATTTTTTGTTACAAATTTGAAAGCAATGAAGGTAAGTAGATTGACAATTACAAAATTACAAAACAGTCCTCAATTTTGGTGGTTGTGCTCTCTTTGGTGATTCACTCAATTTGGAGTGCTTCTTAGTCCAATAGTTCTTAAGGTGGTTGGCCCCTTGCTTCTTGACTCAAATTCTTCAAGGGTTGGCACCAATCCTCCTTTCCAATTCCCTATATGGCAACTCACAAATAAGGAAACAAAGAAACAAGCAATAACCAAAGACCAAAAAATGAAATGAAAGCTAAACCAATAGAGTTTTAACAAGACAAATTTTCAAGTATTATTCAACAATTAAAGTAATAAAAAGCACACAAAAGCAAGCTAGGACTCAAAGAGAAACTTAGCATGGCTCTAGAGTAGAGTAAAAAAAACTAAAAAATAAGACTCAAGAAACCTCTAGTTTTGGCACTTCTTTTCACAATAATTTTCAATTTAAATTTTAGAACTAAGATTGGTATAAAATAGGCACCAATTATAGAACAAATTTCAAACAAAAACAACAAGCATACTTCCCTTTCACTTTTTTTTCCTAGACACTGATTTTCCTACCAGCTTGTGTGATTTTTCGTATTTTTTCCTTTTATCCAAATCACTTGTTTCTTTTTTTCTAAGTCTAGATGTATAGAAAATTCAGTAAAAATTTCAGCTCAAAATTCGCAGTGACCAATTCCCAATAATTTATACAAGTTCATATGTTCAAGCTACCTGCACCAGCGATTTCAACCTAGAAATAAAGAGTAGAGTTTATGTTGCTTAAGGCTTGGATGATTACAATTTGTGTTTTCTTATGCTCAAATGTCTTGAATAACACAATTCAAGAGAGATTAAGACTTATTTTGATTCACAAATCCAGCCACAACTCAGCACCATAACTCAATTTCTTCATAGGCATCATATAGGAAACTTAGAAAACAAAACAAAGTTCAACAACAAGACTACATCTAGGAATTGATTTAGAACATGTTATGAGCTAAATAACATGCATGAATTAGACTCAAAACTCAAAAGATAGGCTAAGAATGACAAGAATACATGAAAAAATGTATCTAGAATTCAATCAACAAAATAAAAATTCAACACAAAATTAAAACATAATGTGACAATTATTATGACTAAACATGACTCTAAGACAACATGGATTAAGTGATTTAAACTTAGATTTTTGTGTTTTTTTTTCTAATCAATATTTTGGAAGGAAATTTAGATCTATAGGTTCATCACTAGAAGATTATGACTAAAAAAAGATAGAACCTAAACTCAACACAAAAACACGATTCAAGAAGAGATCTATAAAATTTGAACCATTGAAATGCAAGAACAAGTGTAGATCTAAGATTTAATCGGTTTATTTTTTTGCATGTACTCTAAACAATACCAAACCACAAGACAATGGAGGACATACATGGGGAATAAGATGAAGAACAAGGAATTCGCTGGATCAAGTGACCTCATAATAATTAAGAAGGGGGGTTGAATTAATTATTCCTAAACCTATACTAATTAAAAATTTACTCTTCTAAGGCTTTTAATATATTGTTAAGTAAATGAAGAATAGAAAAGAAACTTAACCAAAAGTAAAAGCAGAAATTAAAGTGCACAACGGAAATTAAAAGAGTAGGGAAGAAGGAGACAAACACACAAGAGTTTTTATACTGGTTCGGCAACAACCCGTGCCTACATCCAGTCCCCAAGCGACCTGCGGTCCTTGAGATTTCTTTTCAACCTTGTAAAATTCCCTTACAAGCAAAGATCCACAAGGGATGTACCCTCCCTTGTTCTCTTTGAACAACCTAGTGGATGTACCCTCCACTAGAACTGATCCACAAGAGATGTACTCTCTCTTGTTCTCAGTCAACAACCCAAGTAGATGTACACTCTACTTGTACCACAAAGGAAGTACCCTCCAATGTGTTAAGACAAAGTTCTCAGACGGTTAAACCTTTGAAACTTTGTGAATGGGGATACAAAAGAATTCTCAGGCGGTTAGTCCCTTGAAATCTTTTGTATATGGGAAAGGGAAGAATCAAAAGAATTCTCAGACTGTGTCGTTTTGAATTCTTTGACAAGGGAGAAGGGAGACACAAAAGAATTTAGGCGGTTAGTCCTTCGTTCTTTTGAAAAGGGAGAAGAGAGACACAAAAAGAATTTAGGCGGTTTGTCCTTGGCGAATTCTTTTTGGCAAAGGGAGAAGGGAATGAAAAAGATGAATAGCACAGTTTTCAAGGTTTGGAAAACCAGAAAACTTTGGAAAGCTTTTGGCAAAAGGAAGAAGAAGAAGTTCAAAGAGATTCAGAAATCAAAGTGGAAAAGTTGTTGTCAAAAGAATTGTTGAATGAATTGGAAAGATGCATTAAAAAGAAAATCAAAGCCTTGCTTTTATAGACTCTTCATGTCTGGTCAAGAGAACCATTAGAAGAATTATAACCTTTAGAAAAACTTGAAAACTATTGGAAGAGTTACATCTTTTGATTTTGTTCAGAAACTATTTGATGTGCCATCATTTTCTTCTATTTTCTAAACCCTTTTTGCACCATTTTAATTACTGATTGGTCTTAATTGTCAATTAATCAGGCAGTTTTATTATTTGGGCTCATTTAGCTAATTTGATGTTTTTAATCTAATTTCAGGAATTAATGAAACATTGGGCTTAATCCGGATTTTGGTTTTGGACTTGAAGAGGGCAAATAAAGCAGCGCTTACCTTAGTTAATTTCTAATTAGGAAATTTCGCAATTTTATTTTATGTTGTTCAGTGTTTATTTCGTTTTGGGCCAGAGTATTGTAATAGGGCCCAGTAACTTTGAGTGACTCTTTTTAAATAGCAGCCTTGGGATTCGTGCAAGGCATTCTGTTATGCTATTCATTATTCAGAGCTTTTGTTTTAGGGTTTTGGTTTTTCTGCTTAATGCTACTGTTCACGTAATGCAATTTTACGTTTTCTGTTTCTAATTACAATTTCGTTCTTACTTCTTCTTCTACTCTCATTTATGTTTCTGTTTCATCTACGTTTCTGTTCATTTACGTTTTTGTTCATTTACGTTTCTGCTTCATGTTTCATTTGCGTTTTCTGTTTGAATCCATGGAAGGCTAGATTTTCTGGTGTTGTTTCCTTTTGAGGACGAAGCCCAACTTTCTTTGAGGTTTTGCTTGTAATGTGGTTCCCTGGCAGTTTTCCCTTCACCAGTTATCCCAAATTCGTGAATATTAATCAGTGCACGCTTCGTGTTCGATTAATTGCCTCTGAGCCTAACTTGCGTTCATGCTTAATGGACGAAGGGCTAACTGGTGTATGTGGTGCCTAATCACGTATTGACAACCCTGAGTTGATTTTCGCTTAGTAAATTGAAATAGGGTTGGATTAAGTGGTTGACTGTTAGGGACGAATTCTCCATAACCCAGGATAAGAGAATGGCTTCTGAATCAAAGGAAACAACTCGTTTTTAATATTAGTAATTCCGTATTCCAGTTTACTTGTTCTACTCTTTAATCACAAAACAAACAACCCCCCCCCCCAATCGTTACTGTTACTGCAAGTATATTATGAACATTTGGTTTGTCACTGCTCGTTGGGAAACGACCTAGGATCACTTCCTAGTTACTACATTTTCATGTTTATTTGATTCGGGTACGGCCTCAATCACTATCATTGGTAATCGATTACCAAATCAGTGTAATCGATTACACAAAGCTTTTTTGTGAAAGGATGTGACTATTCACAATTAAATTTGAATTCCAACGTTCAAACACACTGGTAATCGATTACAACATTTTGAAATCAATTGGAACGTTGTAAATTCAGTTGACAACTTTTTGAAAACCATTTTGCTACTAGTAATCGATTACAATAATCTGGTAATTGATTACCAGAGAGTAAAAACTCTTTGGTAAAAGGTTTTGAGAAAAATTCATGTGCTACTCAGTTTTTGAAAAAACTTTTTAATACTTATCTTGATTGAGTCTTCTCTTGATTCTTGAATCTTGATCTTGATTCTTGGAACTTGAATCTTGAAACTTGATTCTCGATTCTTGAAATTAAATTTCCTTTTGAACCTTGAAGTGTTCTTGATTCAATCTTGAACTCATTCTTTGATTCTTGAGATCATCATCTTTGTTATCATGAAGTGTTCTTGACTTTTGAGCATTTTGTCATCATCATCAAAATTCTTTGAATCAATCTTGATTCATCATGAAGCTTGCTTCTACAAAATTAAAGTGAATTGACCGAACAAAAAGATAGAGGAAGCAAAAGAACATTAGCTACATGAAGATGCTCTTTATACCACATGATGTAGCTCCATGTGGAGCTTGTAGGCCTTGGATCTTCTTCATCAATGGAGTCCTTTTCCTCTTGAAGATTAATGGAAGTGGAGTGGAGAAGGAAGAAAGATGAGTGGAGAAAATGAGATGCCACTTCAAGGAGAAAATGAGTCAAGAAGAAGCTCACCACCATAGGAAGCCATGGATAAGAGCTTGAAGGTAGGAGAAGATGAGTGGAGGGAGAGGGAGAGAAGGAGCATGAAATTTTGTGCCTCAAATAAGGTCTGAACTTTGAAGCGTAATTCTCAAATGATCAAAGTTGAAAAAATGCACACACATGGCCTCTATTTATAGCCTAAGTGTCACACAAAATTGGAGGGAAATTTGAATTTTTATTCAAATTTTACTTGAATTTGAAGTTGAATTTGTGGAGGCAAATTTTACTAATTATGATTAGTAAATTTTAGTTATGGTTCAGCCCACTAATCCAAGATCAAGTCCAAGATTCTCCTCTAAGTGTTCTTAGGTGTCATGAGGCATGTAAAACATGAAGGACATGCACAAAGTGTGACTATATGATGTGGCAGTGGGGTGTAGAAAGCAAATGCTCACCTCCCCCTCTAAAATTTATTTGGATTAGGCTTCTCCCAATTCAATTAAATTTACTTCCCAACACACACATCAAATATTCACTTAATGCATGTGAAATTACAAAACTACCCCTAATACAAAAATTAGTCTAGGTGTCCTATAAAATACAAGGGCTAAAAAGTCCTACTTTTCTAGGGTACCCTACCTACATTATGGAGCCCTAAATACAAGGCCCAAAAATAATGAAATCCTAATCTAATATGTACAAAGATAAGTGGACTCAACCTTGGCCCATGGGCTCAAAAATCTACCATGAGGTTCATGAGAACCCTAGGGCCTTCTTCAGTAGCTCTAGCCCAATCCTCTTGGAGCCTCTTGCTCATGGCTATGGTGACTAGTCCCTTCCTCGGGAGGATTGCATCACCTTTATCCTGTGTGTCTAGTAGTAAGGTAATTGTTGTTTTAGTTGTTGTTCCAAACAATAATATTAATGAAGAAAAGAAACACAATAATGGGCGGCCCATGATACATGAAGAACCTATTGTTGAAGAACCACAAGAAGTAGCATTAAGGAGGTCATAAAGAGAAAGGAGACCAGCTATTTCGAATGACTATGCGGTATACCTACATGAAATAGAAATAGAATTAAGCATTAACGATAATGATTCAGTTTCATTTTCACAAGCTGCAGGCTGTGAAAATTCTAAGAAGTGGTTAAATGCCATGAAAGAAGAGATAAATTCCAAGGAACATAATAGTGTTTGGGACCTTGTAGAATTGCCAAAGGGTTGTAAGAGAGTTGGTTGTAAGTGGGTCTTCCAGACAAAATGTGACTCTCATGGCAACCTTGAACGTTATAAGGCTAGACTTGTTGCTAAGGGATTTACTGAGAAAGATGACAATGATTATAAAGAGACATTTTCACTGGCCTCACGAAAGGATTCTTTCAGGATTATCATGGCATCAGTGAAAAAAGATGATGGAACTCAATAAATCAAGAGGGGGGTGAATTGGTTTTCAAAACAAAATGTAACTTTTAAAAAACTTTTGTATGGATCGTATCACAAACACATATATGAATTGAACGTAATCAATACTTAATCTATGATTCCTTAACCATGATCCTTCATTAACATCCTTTCTTTCACAAATATAAATCTTGCGGCTTTATGAAAAACTTGATTAATACTTGAATGAGAGAAAAAGATTAGAACAAGAGAAGAAAGACAAAATCTTTTTATACTGGTTCACTCTCTATTACTAAAGAAGCTAATCCAGTTATCTAATCCAAAACCATAATTATATTTTCACTATGCATCAAGAATCCTTACAAGCAATCACAGTCAATCTACTATTCCCACCCTAAAAAAAGAGACTGAGGCACCCAACACAAGGGTCCTTTGTGAATATAAGCCTAAGAGAACCCTACTCTTAGCCCAAACTAGAAAATCTTATTGTAGCATGCTTTAAGCGATTCATTCATAACCAAAATGATGACCATGTAAAACCATACACAAAAAGAAACGAGTAAGAGAGATACAACTTGACTAATTTTTCCACAAAAACCTTGGTGGATTAAGGAGGTGATCTTCTTCAACTTAAAAGGCACAACTCACTTCGAAGAAAAAATCTTCATATCCAAACGATTAAGAAGTCGTGAGTTACTAAAAATCTCTTTTCTTCTCTTCTCTTATCCACTAATGATAGCATGAGATCTTTCTCATTCAAAGGCTAAGATGTTATTTTCGAGATGTGATGAGTATTCTCTATTGATCTCTTGATGTATAGATGTAACATAAGCTGGTTATTTTTAGAGAAAATAGTTATAGTCGCTTGTCATCGATTAAATCTACAAAGTAATTGATTAATTCAACGAGATAATCGATTAGATTATCTAAGTAATCGATTAAAGTGTTCTTCCCAACATCAGGAAATAACTCAAGAACAACATAATCGATTAGATGCTCTAAGTAATCGATTAAAGTGTTCTTGTTCACTTCTAAACAACTAAACGAGAAAGAAGTAATTGATTAATCCACTTGGTAATCGATTAAAGTAGAGACTCCTGAATAAATCAGTCATTGTCCCAAACAACAGTGTAATCGATTATGAGATAGTTGTAATCAATTAAACTGATCGAGACTCAACTCTACAAGCTCCAAATAGCTTGTTGTAATTGATTACGATGACCCTGTAATTGATTAAAGCAGAGAATTTTTGCCTTTGAAAAAAAATTTCTAACTTTGAAACTTTTCTTCACACTAACCATGATGATGCATAATGTAATACAAATATCAAATGTACTAAGATGCAACAACCAAGATAACAACCAATACAAGTATCACTCAAGAGAGTTAGGCATGTAAAAGCCAAAACTTCTTCAAAACATCTTCAAGCTTTTCCTTGAGCTTCAAGCTTTAGCCTTTAGGTTGTTCACCATGTTTCTCATGTTGCTCCCCTTATCTCTAACAATTAGTAGCCCATTATGACTTGGAGCTACATCAGATGGATGTGAAAACTACCTTTCTTAATGGAGATTTAGAGGAGAATGTTTATAAGGACCAACCAATGGGGTTCTTAGTTGAAGGAAAGGAACACGTGGTGTGCAAATTAAAGAATTTAATATATGGTCTTAAGCAAGCTTCCCGCCAATGGTATTTGAAGTTTAATGATACCATTGTTTCCTTTAGATTTTAGGAAAATACTATTGATCTATGTATGTATATGAAGGTCAGTGGGAGTAAGGTTATTTTTCTAATTCGGTATGTTGATGATATCTTGCTTGCAACTAATGATCTTGGTCTTCTTCATGAGACTAAGAATTTTCTCTCTAGTAACTTTGAAATGAAAGATATGGGTGAGACAAGCTATGTGATAAGGATAGAAATATTCCAAAATAGATCACAAGGATTGTTAGGCTCATCTCAGAAAGCATATATTAATAAAGTACTAGAGAAATTCAAGATGAAAATGTGCTTGGCATCACCCATTCCAATTCCCAAAGGAGACAATTTAGTCTCACACAATGTCTTCAAAATGATCTGGAATGAAAACAAATGGAAGCAATTTTGTATGCACCAATTATTGGGAGTATTATGTATGCTCAAATCTATACTCAACTAGACATAAGCTTTGCAACTGGAATGTTAGGAAGATATCAAAGTAATCCGGGAATGGAACATTGGAAAGTTGCAAAGAAAGTTCTGAGATACTTACAGGGAACGAAAGATCACATGCTTACATATAAGAGGTCAAATCATATTAAGGTGATTGAGTATTCAGACTCATACTTTGTTGGATGTGTGGATATAAAAAAATCCACTCTTTTCTATGTCTTTCTTTTAGCCGAAGGAGCAATATCATGGAAGATTGCAAAGCAATCAGTTGTTGTTGCATCTACCATGGAAGATGAATTTGTAGCCTGTTTTAAGGCTACAATTTAGGCTAATTGGCTGCGGAACTTTATTTCAGAGCTTGGAATTTTCAATAGTATTGCTATTGTCATACCCTAATTTCGTCCGGGGACCTTTGCTTGATGACATGCGACCTTTCTTTGGTCCTTGTGAGGTGCTTGGCATCTATCATTAGGCAATTTGTGAAATTCCAGGACATGCCGAAAAACCAAAAAAATATTGATGCACAATCCGTAAGTTTCCGTGACACACCGGAAATCAAACGGAAGCATCGTTGCATAATTAAGTGAGGTTCCGTAACATTCCGTAAGTCAAAAGGGGGATGATTATGTAATCCGCAAGGTTCCGTAACATTACGGAAAGAAAACAAGTATCGTTACGAAATTCGTAAGCTTCCGTAACTTTACGAAAAAAGAATCACCAAAAAAAACAGCAGAGGGGGTGTACTTAGTAAAAATGGGGGTGCAAATAGCACCCAGGCCCACTTGGGCCCTCTAGAATATTCCTCCAGAAGGCTGTTGCTTCTGGAGGAAGCAACCTGGCTCGCCTGGGCGAGCTGAGCTCGCCTGGGCGAGCTGGGCGGCAACCACCTCCCCTATTTTGCTATAAATAGGGGAGGAAGAGAAGAAGAAAAGGGTTCAGCCCCTTAGGCACTTCTCTCTCTTTCGAATTTGCTTGGAAAAATTGTTTCCGTGAAGAAAATCTAAGCCGAGGCGCTTCCGAAACGTTTCCGTAACGTTTTCCGTGAGGAATTTCGCAAAGGTTTCAACCGTTCTTCGACGTTCTTCATTCGTTCTTCATCGTTCTTCGATCTTCAACGGGTAAGTACCTCAAACCAAGCTTTTCGATTCATTCTATGCACCCATGGTGGTCCACGTTGTGTTTCGTGCATTTTTATTCTCGTTTTGTTTACTTTTTATATCCCCTGTTGACGTGCTTAAGCCATTTTACTTAAGTCATTTCTCGCTTAACTTAAAAATAAAATCAATTTCCACCGAACGTTTGAATTGTATTATCCGTTAACTTCGGTTAAAATAAATTCCGACCGTTCGGTCGTGCCGTAACCACGTTGGAAATCAAAAAGAGGTAAAAAATAATATAATAATCAAAAAGACATCTTTTAGTAAAATAAAGCGGAAAATCAATCGGACGTTTTCTCTTGGGGATTTCTCATTCTTAATCGAATTGATTAATAACTAAAGTGAAACTAAAGGCTAAAATCAATTCGCCTAGTCAAGCTCGTCCATAAAAATAGGCTTTTTAAGTTTGTCATTTCATTTTCTCACTAAGTAAAATGGATCATTTTTAAGGTCCAACGCCTTAAAATGATCACCTCTTAAAGTAAAAAAGAATCACTTGATAAAAAAGAACTACGTAGGTCTGATTTTCTCATCCCAAATTGAGGAATACGTAGGAGCAAAGGGAAACACCCTTGTCGACCACAAAAAAGAGAAAAATATAAAAAGGGTATAAAGGATATAAGGACATAAAAGGGAACGTAAAAATCAAAGTCATGTTTGCACATTCGATTAAAGGCTGTCGTCCCTTGGGACGGACGTGTGGGGTGCTAATACCTTCCCCGTGCGTAAATACAACTCCCGAACCTTTCACTAAAAAGTTCGTAGATCGCATCTTTTCCGGTTTTTCCGACGTTTTCCTCGAATAAACGTTGGTGGCGACTCCGCGCGTATTCCTTTCGTGGAACACGCATCCCGCGAGTCTCGCGTCGCCCTCCCGCCGAAGGGTAGGTTGCGACAGTTGGCGACTCCACTGGGGACTATTTTTAGAGAGTTAGGCCATTTAATTTTGTGCAATGTTTTACCGTGACTTACCCCTTTGTTGGTTTCCTTTCATTATGTTCTTGTGTATATAAACTCTTTGTTGCTTTTAGTGCGTTTTAAAATGTATGCATGAGGTAAATATTTATTCATTTGATGCACACAAACACCAACACTATTTGCACACACTGTGAGTGAAAAAGGGCCCTATACCCGGGTTCGTGGGAACATAAGGAGTGGAGGTGAATCTGTGATCATGCTAGGTCTCCGACTTGCTTGATTACAGTGAACCCTCATCTAGAGCTTTTCTCTTTGAAAACTTATTGTTGCTAGTAGTCCCTACTGCTACAATATGTTCTTCAAAGAGGATAATACCTCTAGAAACCATCAAAAGAGATATGACTACCTTGGGGATTATTGCTAAAAGCCTAGTTAGTTCCCTCCCTTATAGGTCCCATAAAATAGGGGCACGAAGCAAACACGCTGCGTGCCATTTTTCACACTGCCATGCATGAGTATCATATACCCTTTTGCTTATGTTCGGTAAATATTATCATACTGTGCACATTCCCGCATTGTGTCTTTTGCATAGGCATTGCATATGGGTTCTGTCTTGATCCCTACTGTAAACAAACCAACGGAGGGCCCGTGTCGCCTTCTTAAAAACGTACGTTGGGGCTTTTTGCTACCCCTAGATGTCGTATCTAAGAAGGGGACAAATTCCCCGGACCCCCGCATTCCTAGATTGCATCTGTGTCATATGCATTCCATCATGCATTCATCCATCTCACCCATGAGATATCGGAGTTTTGATTTGCACCAGCTTTTGTCTCACTTTAGTAAGCATGGGAACAAATCAAACCAGCAAGAGGTTCTACCAAGTCAAGGTCAAAAGCCTAGATACCACCAGCATTAAGGAATTAGGGCGGTTGATGGAACCCCTCCAAATGCAAACCTTCCGCAAGACTTACGGAAAGATCTTAGAGTTGACCATAGCAGAGGTGTCCATAGAAGCCATTGTATCACTTACCCAATACTACGACCAGCCTTTGAGGTGCTTCACATTCGGAGACTTCCAATTAGTACCAACCATTGAAGAATTTGAGGAAATTCTAGGATGTCCTCTCGGGGGAAGAAAACCATATCTTTCCTCCGGGTGTCTTCCCTCTTTGAGCAGAATTGCAACTGTGGTCAAGGATTCAGCAAGAGGTTTGGACCGCATAAAACAGACTCGGAATGGCATAGCGGGCCTACCACAGAAGTACCTAGAAGACAAGGCGAGGGGTATGGCCAATCAAGGAGACTGGGTCCCGTTTATGGATGTGTTAGCTTTGCTAATTTTTGGGGTCGTCCTCTTTCCAAACGTGGATGGTTTGGTAGACCTAGCAGCAATCGACGCTTTCCTTGCCTACCACCATAGCAAGGAAAGTCCGGTGGTAGCTGTCTTGGCAGATCTATTCGACACATTTGACCGAAGGTGCGAAAAGAGTAGCGCACGGATCATCTGTTGCTTACCCGCCCTCTGTGTTTGGTTGGTTTCACACTTGTTCCAACAAGACACAAGACATCCATGTCCGCTCCTGAGCCATCGCTCGTGTACTGAAAAGAGGAGAATAGATTGGGACCAGCTCTTGGCCGGGATAGGAGGTAGAACAATCAGTTGGTTCCCCCGATGGAAGGAAGGAAAAGAAGGAGTCCTTTTCTCATGTGGAAGATACCCAAACATTCCGCTGGTAGGAACGAGGGGTTGTATTAACTACAATCCCGCGCTCGCTATAAGACAACTAGGGTACCCCATGAGGGGAGCACCGACGGAAGAAAGCATGTCTCCTTTCCTTGTGAGGGATTTCGGCGCACAAAATTCCAAGACTATACAAAGAATCCATAAGGCGTGGGAAACCCCGTTAAAGAAAGATCAAGAGCTTAGAGGCATTCGTAATGGCATCATTGGTGGGTACCACGAATGGCTGAAAGTTCATATATGAGGTTTAGATTGGCTCGCCAAGTTAAAAGTCATCAGCAAAGAGAGTTTTGAAGCACCGGAAGAGGACGAAGAAGTCCAAGCTCTCAAAAGCGAGTTAGGAAAGGCAAAACTTGCCAAGGAGAAGTTCAAGTTGGCCGCTACACACGTTCGGAAGGAGTGTGCCGGGTTACGGGAAGAGAATGCAATTACCGCAAGAGCCCTTGAACAAGAGACCAAGAGGGCTCGCAAGGAAGAGTATGGCCGGAACAAATTTCGCGGAGCTCTATGGGGTAGCAATAGTGAACTCAAGTTGCGAAAGGAAGAAAGAGACCAGTCGCGAGCACATAGCATGGTTCTGAAAGAGGAGTTAATTGCTTGTTCAAGGTCCAAAAGAAGCTTGTCTCAGCGTTTATGCGAGACGGAGACCAACATGCTAGCTATCATCGCCAAGTACCAAGAAGAGTTAGGTCTAGCCACGGCCCACGAGCATAGAATCGCGGATGAGTATGCTCAAGTATATGCCGAAAAAGAGGCTAGAGGAAGGGTGATCGACTCTTTACACCAAGAGGCAACCATGTGGATGGATCGGTTTGCTCTTACCTTGAACGGGAGTCAAGAACTTCCCCGATTGTTAGCCAAGGCCAAGGCGATGGCAGACACCTACTCTGCCCCCGAAGAGATTCATGGGCTTCTCGGCTATTGTCAGCATATGATAGACTTAATGGCCCACATAATTAGAAATCGTTAGGAAACTTGTATGGTCTCTCAGACCTTGACTGGATACGACTTCCTTTTTGAAATAAAATAAGTTGGTCCCATGTTTCTACTCCAAAAAGCTTGTGCAAATCAAATCACTCCTACATTTCATCTCTACCATGCATTTTCTTTCTTTACCCACTCCTCACGTTTTGTCTTTTAGGGAAAAACACCATAACTAAACGCGCCGCAAGGGATCCCTATCGCACCAGATCCAAATCTAGAACGATGGGTGATCAAGAGGAGACGCAGGAACAGATGAAAGCCGACATGTCGGCTCTGAAAGAACAAATGGCCTCCATGATGGAGGCCATGTTAAGTATGAAGCAGCTCATAGAGAAGAACGCGGCCACCACCGCTGCTGCCAGTTCGGCTGCCAAAGCAGACCCGACTCTCTTGGCAACTACGCACCATCCTCCCTCGAACATAGTAGGACGGGGAAGGGACACACTGGGGCACGATGGCAGCCCTCACCTGGGATACAACCGAGCGGCTTACCCTTATGGATTGCCGCCCAACTATTCACCACCCGTCTTGCAAGAAGATGCGGGCCACATTGCTTCTCCCGTCCATGAAAGAGAGCCTCCTCAGCAGCCCGACGAAGTCCACAAAGACCCTCAAGATTATGCTCGGAGGGATGTCGAGTTCTATCCCCCGATCCCCGAAGGGCCGGCACCAGGCACGTTGCCTCAACCCAACATCGCAGCATCGCCAATAGTTTTGTCCATGGAAGGGCCGCCCCCGGCAACTGAAGAAAGGAGGAAGCTCGATCTCCTTGAGGAAAGATTGAGGGCTATGGAAGGATTTGGGGACTATCCGTTTGCAGACATGACGGATCTTTGCTTAGTACCCGATGTTGTTATTCCCCCGAAGTTCAAAGTGCCGGACTTCGACAAGTATAAAGGACGACTTGTCCCAAAAACCATTTCAAAATGTACTGCCATAAGATGGGCGCCCACTCTAAAGATGAAAAGCTGTTGATACACTTCTTTCAGGATAGCTTGGCCGGAGCTGCGGTAGTGTGGTACACTAATTTGGAAGCTTCCCGTATCCGTACTTGGAAGGATCTGATTACCGCCTTTCTAAGGCAGTATCAGTACAATTCTGATATGGCTCCTGACCGTACTCAACTGCAGAATATGTTCAAAAAAGAGGGTGAAACCTTTAAAGAATATGCGCAGCGATGGAGGGATTTGGCGGCACAAGTGGCTCCTCCCATGGTTGAGAGAGAGATGATCACCATGATGGTAGACACTCTGCCAGTGTTCTACTATGAGAAGCTAGTGGGCTACATGCCGTCCAGCTTTGCGGATCTGGTGTTTGCCGGGGAAAGAATCGAGGTTGGATTGAAAAGAGGGAAGTTTGATTACGTTTCCTCCACAAACGTGAATGCCAAAAGAATCGGGGCAACAGGGGCAAAAAGGAAGGAAGGAGATGCCCATGTCGTCTCTTCAACACCCGCGTGGGTCAAACCCCAGCAAACACCTCATGGTACCCATCAGTACGCGCAACATCACCCAAGCTTCTCGGCTCATGCTGGGAACGCCTCTAGTTCAACACCCGTGCAACCTAAGGCACCCACCCAGAGGGAAGCTCCCCAAGTTCCAACTCCGAACACGACTCGACCGGCCGGTAATTCCAACACGACAAGGAACTTCCCTCCGAGGCCATTGCCGGAATTCACCCCGCTCCCAATGACGTACGAAGATCTTCTGCCATCCCTCATCGCCAATCATTTGGCCGTGGTAACTCCCGGGAGGGTCCTCGAACCCCCTTTCCCAAAGTGGTATGACCCTAACGCAACTTGCAAGTACCATGGGGGTGTCCCGGGGCATTCCGTCGAAAAATGCTTGGCCCTTAAATACAAGGTCCAACATTTAATGGATGCTGGATGGCTGACTTTCCAAGAGGATTGGCCCAATGTGAGAACCAACCTGCTCGCCAATCATGGAGGGGGAGCAGTTAATGCAGTTGAATCCGATAGGCCGCACAGGTCTAAACCTTTAAAGGATGTGGCAACCCCTAGGAGGTTTATCTTTGAGGCCCTACAAAAGGGAGGTGTGATTCCCCATAGTGGGTGTAAGGAGGATTCCTGTCTGCTACATTCCGGCGAGATGCATGACATGGAGACGTGTTTGGAAGTAGAGGAATTGTTACAGCGGATGATAGATCAAGGTCGACTGGAAGTCGGCATTGAAGGAAAAGAAGAGCAGCATATATGCATGCAATCTACGGAGGGGAGCGGTGTTGCGAAGCCCAAACCCTTGGTGATATACTTCACTAAAAGCGCAGCTTCGCAAAAGCCCGGACACCCCTTAATGGCCAAACCTGTTCCTTTCCCGTACCAAAATAGTCACGCGGTCCCGTGGAGATATACACCTCCGGGGAAGAAGGAAGAAGAAGTCACTGACGTCAGCTCGCTGTCAGCTAAAGTAACAAATATCACGGGACTGAGTGGTGTGACCCGTAGTGGTCGTGTGTTCGCACCTCCGGACCTACCAGTCCAACCCGCCGACGTCAAGGGAAAAGGAAAAGTGGTGGAGGAACAGGATGGCGAAGCACCCCACGCTTCGAATAAAGATATTCCAGCAAAGGGGCCCCCGGAGAAAAAGGATGGTAGAAAGGAGGTGTCGCTAGAGGAAGCCAGCGAGTTCCTTCGGATAATTCAGCAGAGCGAATTCAAGGTTATCGAACAGCTCAACAAAACCCCGGCTAGGGTCTCGCTGTTGGAGTTACTTATGAGCTCCGAGCCTCATCGGGCTCTGCTAGTAAAAGTGCTGAACGAGGCTCACGTGGCCCAAGATATCTCGGTAGAAGGTTTCGGAGGGCTGGTCAACAATATCACTGCCAACAACTATCTTGCCTGCGCCGAAGAAGAAATCCCCGCCGAGGGGAGAGGGCATAATAAGGCTTTACACGTATCAGTCAAGTGTATGGACCATATCGTAGCCAAGGTGCTCATCGATAATGGTTCCAGTTTAAACGTGATGCCTAAGAGCACTTTGGAGAAGTTACCATTCAATGCTTCCCACTTAAAACCAAGTTCAATGGTGGTCCGGGCCTTCGACGGCACTCGCCGAGAGGTTAGGGGAGAGATCGATCTCCCAGTACAAATAGGCCCTCACACCTGTCAAGTCACCTTCCAAATAATGGATATTAACCCCCCCTACAGCTGCCTGTTGGGGCGCCCGTGGATCCACTCAGTGGGAGTTGTGCCTTCTACACTCCACCAAAAGCTGAAATTCGTAGTGGAGGGGCACTTGGTCATCGTGTCAGGCGAGGAAGATATCTTGGTAAGCTGCCCATCCTCCATGCCTTATGTGGAAGCCGCAGAAGAATCGTTAGAAACCGCTTTCCAGTCTTTTGAGGTGGTCAGCATTTCCTCCGTGGACTCCCTCTTTGGGCAGCCTTGTCTGTCCGATGCAGCGGTAATGATGGCCCGAGTTATGTTGGGGAACGGTTATGAACCCGGTATGGGTTTAGGAAAAAACAACGGCGGCATAACTAGCCTGATAAATACCCAAGGAAATCGTGGGAAGTATGGTTTAGGCTATAAGCCCACTCAGGCGGACATGAAAAGAAGCATCGCGGGAAGGAAGAACAATGGTCAAAGTTCGCGTTGGAGACAAGAAGGTGAAGGAAGCCCGCCCTGCCACATAAGTAGAAGCTTTATAAGCGCGGGTTCGGGAGACAAAGGTCAAGCGTTCGCGATATGCGAAGATGATATTCCGAGTACTTTGGATTTGGTACGACCATGCCCTCCTGATTTCCAGCTGGGAAATTGGCGAGTGGAGGAACGCTCTGGCATTTACGCGACGAGCATAATGTAAACCTTTACGGTTTTAAAAGCTCTATAGTTGGGCCTAGGCTTTAGAGTTTTTCCTTTTGTTAAGGCTTTGTGTCTTTTGTTTTAAATTTATAATACAAGGATCTTTCTTCATCTGTTCCTGGTCTCTACCCGTTCTCATTCATTTGCATGTTTACTTCTTTTTTGAAACGGCAGATCCGATGACGAGTCCCCCGAAGGTACTAATACCTGGGACCCGTCTATCGACTTCGAGCAAGAAATGAATCAAATGGAAGATGAAGGAAATGAGGATGTGGGACTTCCCCCAGAACTAGAAAGAATGGTTGCCCATGAGGACCAAGAAATGGGGCCTCATCAAGAAGAAACAGAGCTAGTAGACTTAGGAATTGGCAGTGGAAAGAGGGAAGTAAAGATAGGTACAGGTATTACCGCACCTATCCGTGAAGAATTAATAATCCTGCTAAAAGACTACCAAGACATATTTGCTTGGTCATACCAAGATATGCCCGGTTTGAGTTCTGACATTGTACAGCACCGATTACCTCTAAATCCCGAGTGTTCCCCGGTAAAACAGAAACTGAGGAGGATGAAGCCCGAAACATCCTTGAAGATAAAAGAAGAAGTGAAGAAGCAATTTGACGCTGGATTTCTGGCCGTCGCTCGGTATCCAGAATGGGTTGCCAACATCGTACCAGTTCCTAAAAAAGATGGGAAAGTACGAATGTGTGTAGATTATCGGGACCTGAATCGGGCCAGTCCCAAGGACAATTTTCCTTTACCACACATCGATATCCTCGTAGATAACACGGCCAATTTCGCTTTATTTTCCTTCATGGACGGTTTCTCTGGTTACAATCAGATAAAGATGGCGCCCGAGGATATGGAAAAGACTACTTTCGTCACCCTGTGGGGAACGTTCTGTTACAAGGTGATGTCCTTTGGACTCAAGAATGCCGGGGCAACTTATCAACGGGCCATGGTAGCTTTGTTCCATGATATGATGCATCAAGAGATCGAGGTCTACGTGGACGACATAATCGCTAAATCTAAATCCGAGGAAGAACACCTTGTCAACCTGCGGAAATTGTTCGAAAGGCTTAAGAAGTATCAATTAAGGTTGAACCCCGCTAAGTGTACCTTTGGGGTCAGATCAGGGAAATTGCTTGGTTTCATTGTAAGCCAGAAAGGGATAGAGGTAGACCCCGAAAAAGTGAAGGCTATCCTTGAGATGCCAGAACCCCGTACAGAGAGGCAAGTCCGAGGTTTCCTGGGGCGCTTGAATTATATTGCCAGATTCATATCGCAGCTCACCGCCATTTGTGAGCCGTTGTTTAAACTCTTGCGCAAAAACCAAACTGATCGGTGGAATGAGGATTGCCAAGAGGCTTTTGGAAGGATCAAAAAGTGCCTAATGAATCCTCCCGTGCTTATGCCACCAGTACCTGGAAGGCCTCTCATTTTGTACATGACAATCTTGGACGAGTCAATGGGGTGTATGCTGGGGCAACATGACGAATCCGGGAAGAAAGAGCGCGCTGTTTACTACCTAAGTAAGAAGTTCACGACCTGTGAGATGAATTACTCCTTGCTCGAAAGAACGTGTTGTGCTTTAGTATGGGCATCCCATCGCCTAAGGCAGTACATGCTGAGCCATACTACCTGGTTGATATCCAAAATGGACCCGGTTAAGTACATCTTTGAAAAGCCGGCTCTCACAGGACGAATCGCCCGGTGGCAAGTCTTGCTATCTGAGTTTGATATAGTCTACGTTACCCAAAAGGCGATAAAAAGAAGCGCTTTGGCAGATTATTTGGCTCAACAGCCTCTTAACGACTACCAGCCCATGCATCCGGAATTCCCGGATGAGGACATCATGGCCTTGTTCGAGGAAAAGTTGGACGAAGATCGGGACAAATGGGCTGTATGGTTTGACGGAGCGTCAAACATTCTAGGTCATGGCGTTGGGGCAGTGTTGGTCTCTCCGGACAATCAATGTGTACCTTTCACAGCCAGGCTAGGATTCGACTGCACCAACAACATGGCCGAATATGAAGCATGTGCCCTAGCCGTCCAGGCAGCAATTGACTCCAATGTCAAACTACTCAAGGTGTACGGCGACTCAGCGTTGGTAATCCATCAGCTGAGAGGGGAATGGGAAACTAGAGATCCCAAGCTGATACCCTACAAAGCCTATATCAAGGAATTGGCTAAGACTTTCGATGAGATCTCCTTCCATCATGTTCCCCGCGAGGAAAATCAAATGGCGGATGCACTTGCTACATTGGCATCTATTTTCCAGCTAACACCGCACGGGGATCTACCCTACATTGAATTTTGGTGTCGTGGCAAACCCGCACATTGTTGCCAAGTGGAAGAGGAACGGGACGGAAAGCCTTGGTATTACGACATCAAGCGATATGTCGTAAGCAAAGAATACCCGCCAGAGATTGCCGACAACGATAAAAGGACATTGAGGAGGTTGGCAGCCGGTTTCTTCATGAGCGGAAGCATACTGTATAAAAGAAATCACGACATGACACTCCTGCGGTGTGTGGATGCCAAGGAGGCAAATCACATGATCGAAGAAGTCCATGAGGGCTCGTTTGGAACGCACGCCAACGGACATGCTATGGCCAGGAAGATCCTAAGAGCAGGTTATTACTGGCTTACCATGGAAAGTGATTGTTGTGTCCATGTGAGGAAGTGCCACAAATGTCAAGCATTCGCAGATAATGTCAATGCCCCACCACATCCTCTGAATGTCATGTCCGCCCCTTGGCCTTTCTCCATGTGGGGAATAGATGTCATCGGGGCCATTGAGCCCAAGGCCTCGAATGGTCATCGCTTCATCCTCGTAGCGATAGATTATTTCACCAAGTGGGTCGAGGCGGCTTCATATACCAATGTCACGAGGAATGTGGTGGTCAGGTTCATTAAGAAAGAGATCATCTGCCGATATGGTTTGCCAAGGAAGATTATCACGGACAACGGCACCAACCTGAATAATAAGATGATGGCAGAAATGTGCAAGGAGTTTAAAATCCAGCATCACAATTCCACGCCCTACCGGCCAAAGATGAATGGAGCCGTGGAAGCGGCCAATAAGAATATCAAAAAGATTATCCAAAAGATGATCGTGTCATACAAGGATTGGCACGAGATGCTCCCATTCGCGTTACACGGTTACCGGACTTCAGTGCGAACGTCAACTGGGGCAACGCCGTTCTCATTGGTATATGGGATGGAGGCTGTGTTGCCGTTCGAGGTAGAAGTCCCGTCATTAAGGATCTTGGCAGAATCCGGATTAAAGGAATCAGAGTGGGCTCAAACACGCTACGATCAGCTCAACCTCATTGAGGGTAAGCGCTTAACGGCCATGAGTCATGGGCGCTTATACCAGCAAAGAATGAAGAGTGCATTCGACAAGAAAGTACGCTTACGCAAGTTCCATGAGGGAGACCTTGTGCTAAAGAAAGTGTCCCATGCTGTCAAGGACCATCGAGGGAAATGGGCCCCGAACTACGAAGGGCCTTTTGTGGTGAAGAGGGCTTTTTCCGGAGGAGCCCTGGTGCTTACCAACATGGATGGCGAAGAGCTATCTTCACCCGTGAACTCTGATGTCGTCAAACAATATTATGCTTAGAAGCTGGGGCAATTAAGGATGTCGCTGCATGTTCTTTATCTTTATGCGTTTTCTGGATTTCCCCCAGGGATTTCCTGTCTGTTGTATCTCTCGTTACAATCTTTCAAAGAAATGAACGTGGATTCGAGGCTTTTAGTCCTCACGTTAGTTTCACACCTTGCGTTAATCTGTGATCACCTGAGCCCTTCCGCTCAGTTCATGGGATCCCCCAAGCGCTTAATTAGAATTGAACCTGAACCAACTTTCCCTAAATTTTCTGCGTTTGAAAACATTCATGCATACGCATACGCATACGCATGTATATTGTTGTGGTAAAACAGGGGCAGGATCACCTTGGGCTACCTTCTGGAGTAGAGACAAAACATGAACGGCAGAAACCAATCAAGGTAGGGTAATGACGCGGTCAAGATTGGCCATACCTGGTTGTTTATTACTTGCAGGTACTTAAGGACGAACGCAAGTGGGGATGGGGTCACGACCGACCGATCGTTGCCCTTCTCTGTGCGAAACAAGCAGAGAATGTCGCTGCAAGGCAGCCCCGTATCCTTTGTATTTTGCAGCTTTCTTTTACTTTTTGTTTGTTTTAAAAAGTAAAAAAATAAGTAATCAACGCCTAATTCTAACCTAAGTAAGTTCAAGTTAGGCAAGATGCTAATCCATGAGAAGGGAGGGGACATGGTTAATATTCCCCTAAAAAAAAAAAAAAAAAATAAAATAAGAAAAAAATAAAAAAAAATGTGCAGGTTAGCTCGCCTGGGCGAGCTGGGCTCGCCTGGGCGAGCCACCCCTGCACCAAATTATAAGAATGACGAAAGGGGGGGCGTTTTAACATTCAAAAACTTCTTTTCCCCCCTTTCAAAAGCCATACCCACGGGATTGACGAGTTTGCAGCCCTAGGGCCATCCTTTTTCGCATTTTTGATTCTGTTTTGCGCTTTTGTTCATCACCAACAAGTAAGTGTTCCATCCCTGAGCTTTCTAGCTTTTCATTGGTGTATTTTGATCTCCTTTTGGTGCTCTAAATTATGGGAGTATGCTCAAATATATAGGGCAATTTTGGTTTGTTTTCTTGCTTGATTAGGTTGAATTAGGGGTGTGTATGGGATGGCCCTAGGCTTATAATGCATTTTTGAACAATGGGACATGCCATATTGTCCCCGTTCTCTTGCTATTGACGCCTAAACGCGCGCCCACCAAGTGTTCGGTGAAATGCCTCAATGGCATTAGTGCGTGCCTCAATGGCATTAGTGTCCGGCGATGGAGAAGAAGCCCACGAGGATGAGGAGATGGCCGATTTGCTTGACTTCTTGGGAGGGAGTGGAGATACGTGACTGGGAGATCCCCAGATTCATGTTTTCTTTCATATTTCTTTTGTCATTTTTATTCTATGTTATTGTTTTGACTTGAGAGACTAATGTTTGTTTTTGTTGTTTCGATTGTCATTTGTACAGCGCATACATTTTTGTTTAGATTGTTGCGTTAGTATTTATATATCATTACTATCGATGATGTTTGAAATTCTGGAACCGTGTAGAGTTCTTCGTTTAGGAACATCGTCCAAAAGTATATATGTAAAATAAACAAAAAAATCATGATAAAAATAAAAATAGAAAAGAAAAGAAAATGAAATGGAAAAGAGAACAAAAGGGAAAAAAGAGAACAAAAAAAAAAAAAAAGAAGAGGGCAAGTAAAGAAAAAGAGAGCAAATAAGAAAAAAGGAGAGGGCAAGTAAAGAAAAAGAGAGCAAATAAGAAAAAAGAAGAAGGCAAGTAAGGAAAAAGGTGGAAAAAGAGAAAATAAGTTGTCTAGCTAAAAACCGACATGCTTTTGAAAAGAGATGATTTCCAACTCTTCTTCGGAAAAAATTCATTGATCATAACCGATTTTTGAAGAGAAAAAAAACGTGTCTACACCTGAAGGGTGAATGCTGTGAAATTTCTCCGGACGCCCGAAATGGACTCGGATGAATGCACAAATTGATAAAAGAACATATTTTGGAAACATTGGGTTGATTTAAAATAGAGGAAATGAATCATGAGCCCTAGCATCATATGACCATAAAAGTTTGACACTTGAGTGTCCACATAGGTGCATGCATGACCAGTTTTGCATAAAGTTTCCAAATCATCATTTTTGCATTTGTGTCATGGAAATAATGTGGGGCACCCCTTTTATCCTTGAGCCAAACCAAACCCCGACATGTATCATGTCTAGTCATTCTACAAACCTTGAGCCAAAATACTGACTCACCATAATCCTTACCCTCGGAAGCAAAAAAGAAAAGAAAGTTCCCAATCAAAGAATGGGAAAAGAAAAAAAGAAAAAGAAAAGAAAGAAAGTTCCCAATCAAAGAATGGGAAAAGAAAAAAAGAGAAAAGAAGGAAAGAAAGCTCCTGATCAAGGATCGGAAAAATAGAAGAAATGTGCAGAGAGGTCTTTGGACCGGACAATATCTGAACAATACAGAATTGTCACCAAATGAACGAAAAAGAAGGAAAGGGAACCACGACCTAAAATAGTCTTCTCCCTTTGATTACCAACCAAAATCCCGTGCGCTAGCGACTTTTTTTTTTCCTCGCCCCGCACTAAACAAAAAAAACAGAAAAAGAAAAAGCCAGAAGCCAAAAACACACAAAAGCCGAAAGAAGAAACCACGAAAAGAACCCATTCCCAAGGGAAGTCCTATTTGATCCATGATCACGCATGTAATTTTTGATTTGATAGGAAATAATTTGCAAAGTCAAGTCATGACATATCTATGGTTCGGAATTAGGATGAAACACTTACCTGTGCGAGATTGATACACTTTGAGTGGATTTCTTCTATTTTTGTCGAACCCAGTGTTTCCTCTAAATGGTCATTTAGAAACGAAATGCTAACATCCAAAATCTCATTTATGGTTATGGGAGATTTCATCAGCAGACTCTCCTTCCCCGGTAGACGCATTGTTTTTCACTCAAAAAAGCATATGCTGCTCTAAATCAGTTGGAATATTTGTCTCTTTGCTAAAGCATGTTTGCATTTTAGTGGAGAAAACACCGAGACTTTTTCCAGTCTCACAAGTTATCCAGAACTACGTAGGTCTGAGTTCCTCATTGGAGGATACGTAGGAGCAAGAGCCTCGCTTTTGTCGACCATACCGCCTTTTGTTGCCATAACTCAAGAGCTGGTAACCCGCGGAGACACCTTACGGTTATCCGCACCTCGTCATTCAGTGACCCCAAGTGTGATTGATGAGCAGAGGCCAATGTGGTCATCTGCGCCTTTTCCGGAGATGTCAGCATTTTCCGATGGAGACTTTTCAAGTCTCACAAGTTATCCAGAACTACGTAGGTCTGAGTTCCTCATTGGAGGATACGTAGGAGCAAGAGCCTTGCTTTTGTCGGCCGCCCCATAATCTTTGTCATACGGACCCTGAGGTCATGTGACGTGCACCCTTGTATCATCCAGAGGCGGCGGGCCCGATGATACGCAAAGATACCTTACGGTTATCCGCACCCTTTTGTCATCCAGAGGCGGCGGGCCCGATGATACGCGGAGATACCTTACGGTTATCCGCACCCTTTTGTCATCCAGAGGCGGCGGGCCCGATGACAAGCAGAGACCAAGTTTGGTCATTCTGCACCCTTGTATCATCCAGAGGCGGCGGGCCCGATGATACGCGGAGATACCTTACGGTTATCCGCACCCTTTTGTCATCCAGAGGCAGTGGGCCCGATGACAAGCAGAGACCAAGTTTGGTCATTCTGCACCCTTGTATCATCCAGAGGCGGCGGGCCCGATGATACGCGGAGATACCTTACGGTTATCCGCACCCTTTTGTCATCCAGAGGCGGCGGGCCCGATGACAAGCAGAGACCAAGTTTGGTCATTCTGCACCCTTGTATCATCCAGAGGCGGCGGGCCCGATGATACGCGGAAATACCCGAGTGGTTATCCGTATAAACATTCTTTTGCTATCTGTAAGACAGAACGCTTGATAGCATGCAGAGGCTGACACAGTCTTCTGCACCTTTTCATTTACATGCGGAAATTTCATGGTCACCCGCGACTCTCGTCAACCGAGAGGAGCGAAATTAGTGTCATACACTGATTTTCGTCCGGGGACCTTTGCTTGATGACATGCGACCATTCTTTGGTCCTTGTGAGGTGCTTGGCATCCATCATTAGGCAATTTGTGAAATTCTAGGAGCGACAAGTCATGGTCACCCGCGACTCTCGTCAACCGAGAGGAGCGAAATTAGTGTCATACACTGATTTTCGTCCGGGGACCTTTGCTTGATGACATGCGACCATTCTTTGGTCCTTGTGAGGTGCTTGGCATCCATCATTAGGCAATTTGTGAAATTCTAGGAGCGACAAGTCATGGTCACCCGCGACTCTCGTCAACCGAGAGGAGCGAAATTAGTGT
This sequence comes from Glycine max, assembly GCF_000004515.6. Classification (NCBI taxonomy): domain Eukaryota; kingdom Viridiplantae; phylum Streptophyta; class Magnoliopsida; order Fabales; family Fabaceae; genus Glycine; species Glycine max. Next base: position 18,791,807 of record NC_038256.2, read on the forward strand.
CATACACTGATTTTCGTCCGGGGACCTTTGCTTGATGACATGCGACCATTCTTTGGTCCTTGTGAGGTGCTTGGCATCCATCATTAGGCAATTTGTGAAATTCTGGGAACAACAAGTCATTTGCATGTGGAGATTTTATGGTCACCCGCGACTCTCGTCAAATCGAGAGGAACGAAATTAGTGTCTTATCTTTACTTTCCTTTTATCTCCAATAAAAGACAAGTAAAGAGGGGCAACTGTCATACCCTAATTTCGTCTGGGGACCTTTGCTTGATGACATGCGACCTTTCTTTGGTCCTTGTGAGGTGCTTGGCATCTATCATTAGGCAATTTGTGAAATTCCAGGACATGCCGAAAAACCAAAAAAATATTGATGCACAATCCGTAAGTTTCCGTGACACACCGGAAATCAAACGGAAGCATCGTTGCATAATTAAGTGAGGTTCCGTAACATTCCGTAAGTCAAAAGGGGGATGATTATGTAATCCACAAGGTTCCGTAACATTACGGAAAGAAAACAAGTATCGTTACGAAATTCGTAAGCTTCCGTAACTTTACGAAAAAAGAATCACCAAAAAAAACAGCAGAGGGGGTGTACTTAGTAAAAATGGGGGTGCAAATAGCACCCAGGCCCACTTGGGCCCTCTAGAATATTCCTCCAGAAGGCTGTTGCTTCTGGAGGAAGCAACCTGGCTCGCCTGGGCGAGCTGAGCTCGCCTGGGCGAGCTGGGCGGCAACCACCTCCCCTATTTTGCTATAAATAGGGGAGGAAGAGAAGAAGAAAAGGGTTCAGCCCCTTAGGCACTTCTCTCTCTTTCGAATTTGCTTGGAAAAATTGTTTCCGTGAAGAAAATCTAAGCCGAGGCGCTTCCGAAACGTTTCCGTAACGTTTTCCGTGAGGAATTTCGCAAAGGTTTCAACCGTTCTTCGACGTTCTTCATTCGTTCTTCATCGTTCTTCGATCTTCAACGGGTAAGTACCTCAAACCAAGCTTTTCGATTCATTCTATGCACCCATGGTGGTCCACGTTGTGTTTCGTGCATTTTTATTCTCGTTTTGTTTACTTTTTATATCCCCTGTTGACGTGCTTAAGCCATTTTACTTAAGTCATTTCTCGCTTAACTTAAAAATAAAATCAATTTCCACCGAACGTTTGAATTGTATTATCCGTTAACTTCGGTTAAAATAAATTCCGACCGTTCGGTCGTGCCGTAACCACGTTGGAAATCAAAAAGAGGTAAAAAATAATATAATAATCAAAAAGACATCTTTTAGTAAAATAAAGCGGAAAATCAATCGGACGTTTTCTCTTTGGGATTTCTCATTCTTAATCGAATTGATTAATAACTAAAGTGAAACTAAAGGCTAAAATCAATTCGCCTAGTCAAGCTCGTCCATAAAAATAGGCTTTTTAAGTTTGTCATTTCATTTTCTCACTAAGTAAAATGGATCATTTTTAAGGTCCAACGCCTTAAAATGATCACCTCTTAAAGTAAAAAAGAATCACTTGATAAAAAAGAACTACGTAGGTCTGATTTTCTCATCCCAAATTGAGGAATACGTAGGAGCAAAGGGAAACACCCTTGTCGACCACAAAAAAGAGAAAAATATAAAAAGGGTATAAAGGATATAAGGACATAAAAGGGAACGTAAAAATCAAAGTCATGTTTGCACATTCGATTAAAGGCTGCCGTCCCTTGGGACGGACGTGTGGGGTGCTAATACCTTCCCCGTGCGTAAATACAACTCCCGAACCTTTCATAAAAAGTTCGTAGATCGCATCTTTTCCGGTTTTTCCGACGTTTTCCTCGAATAAACGTTGGTGGCGACTCCGCGCGTATTCCTTTCGTGGAACACGCATCCCGCGAGTCTCGCGTCGCCCTCCCGCCGAAGGGTAGGTTGCGACAGCTATGCTGCTGAAAATGTATTGTGATAACTCTGCAACATTATTTTTCTCTGAGAAGGATAAGTACTCTAAGGCTGCTAAGCATATGGAATTGAAGTATTTTGTCATGAAGTAAGAAGTTCAAAAACAGAGAGTGTCAATAGAACATATTAGCACAAACCTTATGATAGTTGACCCTTTGATAAAGGGATTAATGCCTAAGACATTTATACAACATGTTGAAAATATGGGCATTATTATTATTGATGATCATTAAGTGTAATTTACCTTATACATTTTTGATGCAATCCTACCCCGCAAGGGCATTGGGTAGAAGACTCCAAGTAGATTGGGCTAGAGATCCAAGGGAAGGCCCGAGGGTTCTCATGAGCCTTAGGGTAGATTTTGAGCCCATGGGCTAAGTATGAGCCCGCTTATCTTTGTAAATATTAGAATAGGTTTTTCCTTCGTCTGGGCATTGTATTTTGGCCATTCTATTGAGTAGTCTTTGTAGTAAGGACTTTTTTTTTGTATTTTCATGTTTTTTGTCATGGGGTGAGCTTAGCTATTATAGGGGGTGTGTAGCTAAGCTCTAGCTTCTCATCTCAAGGAGGTAAGCTTAGCTATTAGAGAGGTATGTGTAGCTAAGCTCTAGCTTCTTTAGGAATCTTCTTAAGGAAGCTTCTCAAGGAGGTGAGCTTAGTTATGAGACGGGTGTGTGTGGCTAAGCTCTAGCTTCTCAAGGAAGTTTTCTCAAAGAAGCTTCTCAAGGAAGTTTTCTCAAGAAAGCTTCTCAAGGAAGCTACCTAGTCTATAAATAGAAGCATGTGTAACACTTGTTGTAACTTTGATGAATGAGAGTCTTGTGAGACACAACTCAAAGTTCAACTTCTCTCCCTTTTTCTTCCTTCAATTTCATGCTCCCCCCTCTCTCTTTCTCTCCCTCTTTCTTTTCCTCCATTGAAGCATCTTCTCCAAGCTTCTTATCCAAGGTTCATCTTGGTGGTGAAGCTCCTTCTTCCATGGCTTATTCCCTAGTGGATGGCGCCTCCTCTCACCTCTTCTCCTTTGTCTTCCGCTATTATCACCCCCACGCGCCCGTCATAAGGGACGGCAGTATTTAATCGAGTGTGCAGAATATGACTTTAAAATTATGTATTTTCCCCCCTTTTATTATTATTATTTTTTCTGAGTCGATAGGGGTATTGCCCTTGCTCCTACGTATCCCTAGGTGCGATGAGGAAATTAGACCTACGTAGTTCTTTCAGTCTGAATGTTTGTGTGTTAAATTGATTTTATGTTTTTGAAAGATTTATTTTAATTGCAAACAAAGAGCCGTTAAGGTGTTGAACCTTGAAACGACATTTTAAATTTTGAAAAGCGGAGAGAATCGTTAAGACGTTGGACCTTGAAACAATCTCAAGTGATATTTGATAAAAAGAAGTTTGGTTTGTGGATTGATTTCCTTTTTGTTAGTGCTTAGCACTACTGAGTTTAAAAAGGTTGGCTAAGATTTTGTTAAAACATAAGCACTTAGACAATGAAGGAAAGCTGGAGTTGCTGCACATGATGTCCAACGTTATGTCAAGGAATAAGATCGGGCTGCACAATGCACAAGGCAAGATAAAGTGTCAAGTGATGAATTAAAGTTGAAGGATCCACGATGTCGGATACAATGTCCTGACATCCTGCTCGAGAATACTGGAATTGCTGTACAATGCAAGATAAAAGTCAAGTGAAGCATTGAAGCTGCAGGATCCAAGATGTCGGATACGATGTCCTGACATCTGGCCCGAAAATACTGGACATATAAATCTGTTATATCTTTAACAGATTATTGTGCAGTTAGCAAGAGATAAGAAGATCTATCTTTAGGAACGAATTAAAAGATCATTATAGTTCGAATTTCAAAGTAGAAGAGTTCATTCAGGGATTAAAGATTAAAGATTAAAGATTCAAACTAAAAGAACAAAAGGTATCTTTTAGTTCTTTAACTGCAGATTTTCAGGAGGAAGATAGATCTCCTCCAGCATCAAGAACTTGCAGCCCAGAATCGTACACGGCTATATAATCATGAAGGCTGCACGAGTTCTGTACCAAGTCCGGGATTGAAAGAGTTATTTTGTGAGTTTTGGGACTTGAGTGTGTTTGTGAGCCACCTTGATGGTATACTAACATCAAGTGTTGGACCTGAGTGTGTAGAGTTGATCTCTTGTGTGTAGAGTTGATCTCTATTGTGTAGGGTTGATCCCTTTTGTACAGAGTTGATCTCTGGAGTGTCTTTGAATTAATTGTAAACACGGGAGTGTGAGTGAGAGGGAGTGAGCAGAGGTTCTCATATCTAAGATTGGGTCTTAGGTAGAGATCGCACGGGTAGTGGTTAGGTGAGAAGGTTGTAAAAAGGGGTTGTTAGACCTTGAACTAACACTATTGAGAGTGGATTTCCTCCCTGGCTTGGTAGCCCCCAGATGTAGGTGAGGTGCACCGAACTGGGTTAACAATTCTCTTGTGTTATTTACTTGTTTAATCTGTTCATACGGACACATACAATCTGCATGTTCTGAAGCGTGATGTCGTGACATCCTGTACGACATCTGTCCCCTGGTATCAGAATTTCAATTGGTATCAGAGCCAACACTCGAAATCACAGAGTGAGATCTGGGGAGATAAATTCTGATGAACATGGAGAAAGAAGGAGGACCAGTGAACAGACCACCAATTCTTGATGGAAGCAACTATGAATACTGGAAAGCAAGAATGGTGGCCTTCCTCAAATCACTGGATAGCAGAACCTGGAAAGCTGTCATCAAAGGCTGGGAACATCCCAAGATGCTGGACACAGAAGGAAAGCCCACTGATGAATTGAAGCCAGAAGAAGACTGGACTAAAGAAGAGGACGAATTGGCACTTGGAAACTCCAAAGCTTTGAATGCACTATTCAATGGAGTTGACAAGAACATCTTCAGACTGATCAACACTTGCACAGTGGCCAAAGATGCATGGGAGATCCTGAAAATCACTCATGAAGGAACCTCCAAAGTGAAGATTTCCAGATTGCAACTCTTGGCTACAAAATTCGAAAATCTGAAGATGAAGGAGGAAGAGTGTATTCATGACTTCCACATGAACATTCTTGAAATTGCCAATGCTTGCACTGCCTTGGGAGAGAGGATAACAGATGAAAAGCTGGTGAGAAAGATCCTCAGATCCTTGCCTAAGAGATTTGACATGAAAGTCACTGCAATAGAGGAGGCCCAAGACATTTGCAACATGAGAGTAGATGAACTCATTGGTTCTCTTCAAACCTTTGAGCTAGGACTCTCGGATAGGGCTGAAAAGAAGAGCAAGAATCTGGCTTTCGTGTCCAATGATGAAGGAGAAGAAGATGAGTATGACCTGGATACTGATGAAGGTCTGACAAATGCAGTTGTGCTCCTTGGAAAGCAGTTCAACAAAGTGCTAAACAGAATGGACAAGAGGCAGAAACCACATGTCCAGAACATCCCTTTCGACATCAGGAAAGGCAGTAAATACCAGAAAAAATCAGATGTAAAGCCCAGTCACAGCAAAGGAATTCAATGCCATGGGTGTGAAGGCTATGGACACATCATAGCTGAATGTCCCACTCATCTCAAGAAGCACAGGAAAGGACTCTCTGTATGTCAATCTGATACAGAGAGTGAACAAGAAAGTGATTCTGACAGAGATGTGAATGCACTCACTGGGATATTTGAAACTGCTGAAGATTCAAGTGATACAGACAGTGAAATCACTTTTGATGAGCTTGCTACATCCTATAGAGAACTATGCATCAGAAGTGAGAAGATTCTTCAGCAAGAAGCACAACTAAAGAAGGTCATTGCAGATCTGGAGGCTGATAAGGAGGCACATAAAGAGGAGATCTCTGAGCTTAAAGGAGAAGTCGGTTTTCTGAACTCTAAATTGGAAAACATGACCAAATCAATAAAGATGCTGAATAAAGGCTCAGATACGCTTGATGAGGTGCTGCTGCTTGGAAAGAATGCTGGAAACCAGAGAGGACTTGGATTTAATCCTAAGTCTGCTGGCAGAACGACCATGACAGAATTTGTTCCTGCCAAAAACAGGACTGGAGCCACGATGTCACAACATCGGTCTCGACATCATGGAACGCAGCAGAAAAAGAGCAAAAGAAAGAAGTGGAGGTGTCACTACTGTGGCAAGTATGGTCACATAAAGCCCTTTTGCTATCATCTACATGGCCATCCACATCATGGAACTCAAAGCAGCAACAGCAGAAAGAAGATGATGTGGGTTCCAAAACACAAGGCTGTCAGTCTTGTTGTTCATACTTCACTTAGAGCATCAGCTAAGGAAGATTGGTACCTAGATAGCGGCTGTTCCCGACACATGACAGGAGTCAAAGAATTCCTGCTGAACATTGAGCCCTGCTCCACTAGTTATGTGACATTTGGAGATGGCTCTAAAGGAAAGATCATTGGAATGGGAAAGCTAGTTCATGATGGACTTCCTAGTCTGAACAAAGTACTGCTGGTGAAGGGACTGATTGCAAACTTGATCAGCATCAGTCAGCTGTGTGATGAAGGATTCAATGTAAACTTCACAAAGTCAGAATGCTTGGTGACAAATGAGAAGAGTGAAGTTCTAATGAAGGGCAGCAGATCAAAGGACAATTGTTACCTATGGACACCCCAAGAAACCAGCTACTCCTCCACATGTCTATCCTCCAAAGAAGATGAAGTCAGAATATGGCATCAAAGGTTTGGACATCTGCACTTAAGAGGCATGAAGAAAATCCTTGACAAAAGTGCTGTTAGAGGCATTCCCAATCTGAAAATAGAAGAAGGCAGAATTTGTGGTGAATGTCAGATTGGAAAGCAAGTCAAGATGTCCCACCAGAAGCTTCAACATCAGACCACCTCCAGGGTGCTGGAACTACTTCACATGGACTTGATGGGGCCTATGCAAGTTGAAAGCCTTGGAGCATGCTACATCCACAACAGAGTCACACTGAGAAGAGGGACTCCAACCACCCTGTATGAAATCTGGAAAGGGAGGATGCAACTGTCAAGCACTTCCACATCTTTGGAAGTCCATGTTACATTTTGGCAGATAGAGAGCAAAGGAGAAAGATGGATCCCAAGAGTGATGCAGGAATATTCCTGGGATACTCTACAAACAGCAGAGCATATAGAGTATTCAATTCCAGAACCAGAACAGTGATGGAATCCATCAATGTGGTTGTTGATGATCTGTCTCCAGCAAGAAAGAAGGATGTCGAAGAAGATGTCAGAACATCGGGAGACAATGTAGCAGATGCAGCTAAAAGTGGAGAAAATGCAGAAAACTCTGATTCTGCTACAGATGAATCAAACATCAACCAACCTGACAAGAGATCCTCCACTAGAATCCAGAAGATGCACCCCAAGGAGCTGATTATAGGAGATCCAAACAGAGGGGTCACTACAAGATCAAGGGAGGTTGAGATCGTCTCAAACTCATGCTTTGCCTCCAGAATTGAGTCCAAGAATGTGAAAGAGGCACTGACTGATGAGTTCTGGATCAATGCTATGCATGAAGAAGTCTATGTGGAGCAGCCAAAGGGATTTGCAGATCCAACTCATCCAGATCATGTATACAGGCTCAAGAAGGCTCTCTATGGATTGAAGCAAGCTCCAAGAGCTTGGTATGAAAGGCTAACAGAGTTCCTTACTCAGCAAGGAGGAATTGACAAGACTCTCTTTGTCAAGCAAGATGCTGAAAACTTGATGATTGCACAGATATATGTTGATGACATTGTGTTTGGAGAGATGTCGAATGAGATGCTTCGACATTTTTTTCAACAGATGCAATCTGAATTTGAGATGAGTCTTGTTGGAGAGCTGACTTATTTTCTGGGACTTCAAGTGAAGCAGATGGAAGACTCCATATTCCTCTCACAGAGCAAGTATACAAAGAACATTGTCAAGAAGTTTGGGATGGAGAATGCCGGTCATAAAAGGACACCTGCACCTACTCACTTGAAGCTGTCAAAGGATGAAGCAGGCACCAGTGTTGATCAAAGTTTGTACAGAAGCATGATTGGGAGCTTATTATATTTAACAGCTAGCAGACCCGACATCACCTATGCAGTAGGTGTTTGTGCAAGATATCAAGCCAATCCCAAGATAAGTCACTTGAATCAAGTAAAGAGAATTCTGAAATATGTAAATGGCACTAGTGACTATGGGATTATGTACTGTCATTGTTCAAATTCAATGCTGGTTGGGTATTGTGATGCTGATTGGGCTGGGAGTGCAGATGACAGAAAAAGCACTTCTGGTGGATGCTTCTATTTGGGAAACAATCTTATTTCATGGTTCAGCAAGAAGCAGAACTGTGTGTCCCTATCTACAGCAGAAGCCGAGTATATTGCAGCAGGAAGCAGCTGTTCACAGCTAGTTTGGATGAAGCAGATGCTGAAGGAGTACAATGTCGAACAAGATGTCATGACATTGTACTGTGACAACATGAGTGCTATTAATATTTCTAAAAATCCTGTTCAACACAGCAGAACCAAGCACATTGACATTAGACATCACTATATCAGAGATCTTGTTGATGATAAAGTGATCACACTGAAGCATGTTGACACTGAGGAACAAATAGCAGATATTTTCACAAAGGCTTTGGATGCAAATCAGTTTGAAAAACTGAGGGGCAAGCTGGGCAATTGTGTGCTAGAGGAATTATAGCAACTACAGCAATCTGAACGTGCCCAAACGAATCACTTAACATTAATAGCACGTTCACTACTGAACCAAGGAAAATTCGACCGTTGCTTCACACGACCCTCTACATTCCTCATTCAAATTTATATCTGCTTGGCATTCGTGTTTTTACCAGCATTTCCCAATAGCCTTCTGAAATTTACGAAATCATTCCAAACGCTCTGCTTTTCCATGGCTACCTCACCAAAAGAAACTGCAGCTCCTGGTTCACCCGCTGTACCATCATCTCCGCACCAGGAACAACCAGAATTCAACATCCAACCCATACAGATAATTCCTGGTCAAGCTTCTGTCCCTGAGAAACTGGTTCCCAGAAGACAACAGGGAGTGAAGATTGCTGTAAACCCTAGCCTTGCAACAAGTTCTAGGGAAGTAGACACGGAGATGGACAAGAAAATCCGCAGTATGGTGAGTAGCATTTTGAAAGAAGCCTCTGTGCCTGAAGCTGATGAAGATGTTCCAACATCTTCCACCCTAAATGTTTCTATGCCTGATGTTGAGAAAGATGTTCCAACATCTTCCGGCCCAAATGATGAAGTACTATCTTCCCCCAGCAAAGAGAGATCAACAGAGGAAGATGATCAAGCCGCAAAGGAGACCCCTGCACCAAGGGCACCAGAACCTGCTCCAGGTGACCTCATTGACTTAGAAGAAGTCGAATCTGATGAAGAACCCATTGCCAACAGGTTGGCACCTGGCATTGCAGAAAGGTTACAAAGCCGAAAGGGAAAAACTCCCATCAAGAGGTCTGGACGAATCAAGACTATGGCCCAGAAGAAGAGCACTCCAGTCACTCCTGCCACATCCAGAAGAAGCAAGGTTGCTATCCCCTCCAAGAAAAGGAAAGAAATTTCCTCATCCGATTCGGATGATGATGTCGAACTAGATGTCTCGACATCTAAGAGGGCCAAGAAATCTGGAAGAAAGGTGCCTGGAAATGTTCCTGATGCACCATTGGACAACATCTCTTTCCACTCCATTGGCAATGTTGAAAAGTGGAAATATGTGTATCAACGCAGACTTGCGGTTGAAAGAGAACTGGGAAGAGATGCCTTGGATTGCAAGGAGACCATGGAACTCATCAAGGCTGCTGGACTGCTGAAGACTGTCAGCAAGTTAGGAGATTGCTATGAAGGCTTAGTCAAGGAATTCATTGTCAACATTCCCTCTGACATATCAAACAGAAAAAGTGATGATTATCAAAGAGTGTTTGTCAGAGGAAAGTGTGTTAGATTCTCCCCTGCTGTGATTAACAAATATCTGGGCAGACCTACTGATGGAGTGATAGATATTGATGTTTCTGAGCATCAAATTGCCAAGGAAATCACTGCCAAACGAGTCCAGCATTGGCCAAAGAAAGGGAAGCTTTCAGCAGGGAAGCTAAGTGTGAAGTATGCAATTCTGCACAGGATTGGAGCTGCATACTGGGTTCCCACCAATCATACTTCCACTGTTGCCACAGGTTTGGGTAAATTTCTGTATGCTGTTGGAACCAAATCCAAATTTAATTTTGGAAACTATATCTTTGATCAAACTGTTAAGCATTCAGAATCATTTGCTATCAAATTACCCATTGCCTTCCCTACTGTATTGTGTGGCATTATGTTGAGTCAGCATCCCAATATGTTAAACTACACTGACTCTGTGATGAAGAGAGAATCTCCTCTATCCCTGCATTACAAACTGTTTGAAGGGACACATGTCCCAGACATTGTCTCGACATCTGTCTCGACATCAGGGAAAGCTGCTGCTTCAGGTGCTGTGTCCAAGGATGCTCTGATTGCTGAACTCAAGGACACATGCAAGGTGCTGGAAGCAACCATCAAAGCCACCACAGAGAAGAAGATGGAGCTAGAACTGCTGATCAAAAGGCTCTCAGAGAGTGGCATTGATGATGAAGAAGCAGCTGAGGAAGAAGGAGAAGCAGCTGAAGAAGAAGAAGAAGCTGCTGAGGAAGAGGAAGATGCAGCAGAAGAGACAGAATCCGATGATGATTCTGAAGCCACCCCATGATCATCAGACCTTTAATTTTGTTTTTACTTTTATTAGATATAGGGGCATGTTCCTTTGAACAATTCATTGTTATTGGTCTGTACTATTTGCACATTAATTTCATGCATCCTACTTTTGCCAAATTTATGTCTAAAAAGGGGGAGTAATAGTATTATGCTTGCTATTATGCATGATTCTGAGTAGTAGGATACTATGTATGATGTATGGCAGTAGGAAACGATGTATGCATGATTCATGATTTTGAGGGGGAGCTGTATGACGTTGAGGGGGAGACTGCTGCTGCTGATGATGACTGATGTTTGATGTAAGCTACTAGAAGATGCTGCAGTAGGAGCATAAAGACAGGGGGAGCAGATAGCGGATGTCACATGAGATGTCTCGACATCCTGGAAAAGACTAGTAGCTGATAGAAGATGAAGCAGTAAGCATGAAGACAGGGGGAGCAGTAGCAGAAAGCTGATGTCACGAGAGATGTCTTGACATCCTGGAGAAGACTTGTAGATTTGCAACTTGAAGAATTTCCGCTGTGCTTGATTACTCTGATAATGAAAGTTGCTGATCCCACTTGCATAACTGCTCGTACCTGCTCAGGAAGTGTCTAAGTATGTTTTAGACAAAATTTGCCAAAGGGGGAGATTGTTAGTGCTTAGCACTACTGAGTTTAAAAAGGTTGGCTAAGATTTTGTTAAAACATAAGCACTTAGACAATGAAGGAAAGCTGGAGTTGCTGCACATGATGTCCAACGTTATGTCAAGGAATAAGATCGGGCTGCACAATGCACAAGGCAAGATAAAGTGTCAAGTGATGAATTAAAGTTGAAGGATCCACGATGTCGGATACAATGTCCTGACATCCTGCTCGAGAATACTGGAATTGCTGTACAATGCAAGATAAAAGTCAAGTGAAGCATTGAAGCTGCAGGATCCAAGATGTCGGATACGATGTCCTGACATCTGGCCCGAAAATACTGGACATATAAATCTGTTATATCTTTAACAGATTATTGTGCAGTTAGCAAGAGATAAGAAGATCTATCTTTAGGAACGAATTAAAAGATCATTATAGTTCGAATTTCAAAGTAGAAGAGTTCGTTCAGGGATTAAAGATTAAAGATTAAAGATTCAAACTAAAAGAACAAAAGGTATCTTTTAGTTCTTTAACTGCAGATTTTCAGGTAAGAGATAGATCTCCTCCAGCATCAAACCGCTGCAGCCCAGAAACGCAGATTGCTATATAATCATGGAGGCTGCACGAGTTCTGTACCAAGTCCGGGATTGAAGAGTTAGTTTGTGAGTTTTGGGACTTGAGTGTGTTTGTGAGCCACCTTGATGGTATACTAACATCAAGTGTTGGACCTGAGTGTGTAGAGTTGATCTCTTGTGTGTAGAGTTGATCTCTATTGTGTAGGGTTGATCCCTTTTGTACAGAGTTGATCTCTGGAGTGTCTTTGAATTAATTGTAAACACGGGAGTGTGAGTGAGAGGGAGTGAGCAGAGGTTCTCATATCTAAGATTGGGTCTTAGGTAGAGATCGCACGGGTAGTGGTTAGGTGAGAAGGTTGTAAAAAGGGGTTGTTAGACCTTGAACTAACACTATTGAGAGTGGATTTCCTCCCTGGCTTGGTAGCCCCCAGATGTAGGTGAGGTGCACCGAACTGGGTTAACAATTCTCTTGTGTTATTTACTTGTTTAATCTGTTCATACGGACACATACAATCTGCATGTTCTGAAGCGTGATGTCGTGACATCCTGTACGACATCTGTCCCCTGGTATCAGAATTTCACTTTTCATTTATTTGTGTTTATTAATTTCTAGTCTCACAAAAGAAAAGAAAACGATTTCATGACACTAGGGATCGCCTAGAATTAAGCCTTATAAATAAAATGAAATTACCAACGAAGAAAGGGAGAAGATGAATACATACAAATCTCAGAGAGGACCCATAAGGGTACATGGATTATATTCAACTCTTAAGAAAAGAAAAGAAAAGGAAGGAAAAAAAAAACTAACCGACTGTTGCATAGGGTACAAGGCTAGCAAGAGAAACGGTGTAGGGAATGATCCACGGTTGCGATTCAGTAGCGCCTCGGCTTCCTAGAAATGGTCATTTCTCCTTTTTCTTTGCGGTTTTTGTTCCCAGATCCGACAATCACACATTAATTCGAGCAATCCCTCGAACCTCGTTGCAACCAGTGCCAAACACCATAATTTAGTTAGTAATGATCAAAACATCACAAGTGGATAATGTTTTTAACACCCAAATGAAATTAGGGTCTGATAGTTGCCCCTCTTTACTTATCTTTTGTTAAAAATAATGACACTAATTTCACTCGAACGATCCATCTTTTCAACCAGATGTTAGAGAAAACAAAGAAGCAAAATCGAAAAAGAAATAGAACATTGAAGTCCTTAAAAAAATGTAAAACAAAAGACATTGCAGTCTTTGAAAGTGCAAAAGAGAAGACACTGAAGTCTCGGAAAGCGTAAAAGAGAGCAGACATTGAAATCTTGCAAATGTAAAACATAGAAGACCTCGAAGTCTTTGAAAAATGTAAAAGACTCGAGACATTGAAGTCTTTGAAAATGTGAAGGACTGAAGACATTGAAGTCTTTGAAAATGTAAAAGACAAAAGACATTGAAGTCTTTGAAAATGTAAAAGACTGAAGACATTGAAGTCTTTGAAAATGTAAAGGACTGAAGACATTAAAGTCTTCGAAAATGTAAAAGACCGAAGATATTGAAGTCTTTGAAAATGTAAAAGATTGAAGACATTGAAGTCTTTGAAAAATGTAAAAGACTGAAGACATTAAAGGACTAAAGACATTGAAGTCTTTGAAAATGTAAAGGACTGAAGAAATTGAAGTCTTTGAAATTGTAAATGACTGAAGACATTGATGTCTTTGAAAATGTAAAAGATTGAAGACATTGAAGTTTTTGAAAATGTAAATGACTGAAGACATTGAAGTCTTTGAAAATTTTCACTAAATGCGAACACGCTTGGTAAAGAAATCAAACCCCCAAACCAATCGGAACAGCACACATTTTTTTCAAAAATGCAACGATGAGGAGTGAAAGCGCAAAGATAGAATTCTCAAAACCAAGAATGAGATTAAGATACTTTTGCATTTTTTTCTAAAGAGCATCAGTAGAAACACTAGATTCAATTGAATAGAGGAAAATCGCTCAAGTGTATAAAACTTCACACAGACAAGTGTTTCATCTCAATTCTGAATCACAGATACGTCATAAATTGATTTTGAAAGTCATTTCCCATCAAATCAAGGGGTAATGCGCATAATCATCACGGATCAATAGGTCTTTTTTGAGGTTGGACCTATAGGAGATTTTGGCTTCGGTTGCTTTGGTCTCTTTTTTTTTTTTGGTGTGAATAGGAGAGTAGGCATAAAGCTTTGGCTAGTAACTTAAATGGGCAATCACTTCCTATCCCTTCATGTCTTGACCAAGTTATCATTATTTTTCTTTCTTTCACTCTTTACAACAACCCAGCACATGGTTTAGATGTTTGTTTATTCCAAAGAAATTGCTTTTCCTTTTCCTTCAAAACCCACAACTAGCCACAAAAATGATAGAAATCTCCCATGAAAACACTCTTGCTCTCCTTGCTCTCCTATCCTTAGGTAAGGTAGGAAGTTTTCATCCTAGGTTTAGTGTTCCGACAAAAAATCAAGTGTCTGGCTCAAAGGGCTTACAAAATGGCAAAAATAAGGTGCGTTGGGACAGTTGTTTGGCCAATGGCTTGAAATGTAAAGTAAAAAGAATGCTCATATCACTTCCATGAATCATATGTTATGACAATTAGAAATTCATGCAAAACCAATCGTAGAACATATCCATGCGGACACTCAACATAAAATTTGTGGTCACACGCAATCACTAAAGCTTAGGGTCTGTTTCCACATTTAGATCAAATCAGTGTTTCAACAGTTGTTCTTTTATCAAGTCCATGCAAAAACATCTGAGTCCATTTGGTATTCAGGAAAGTCCTTCATTATTTTCATCCTCAAGATACACATTTTTTTCAAAAAACCTTTTTGTTGTGTTTCGATCTACAAAATTTTTGAAGAGTACTGGTGGTTGTTCCTTTCAAAAGCACATTAGTTTTAAGAAAAGGGTTGGAATCCCGGACAAAGCTATAATCCATGACTACACCATCAACATCAAAGCGTGCATGAAAATAAATAAAAAATAAACAACATGTAAAAATTTTCTTTTTTAAACAATCATCACAAAAAAATAACATAACAAAGCAATAAATAAGATAAAGAGAAGTTCACAAATTTAGAAGATCGTAGTCAGGGTGCTCAACCTCCTCCAATGAAGAAATCAAACAAATCTGCCATGTCTCCATCATCCTCAGCTCCACCTTCGTTCCCTTGGGCAGCTCCTTGAGCATCTGTAGGATCTGCCTCCTCCTGAAAGTTGGGCTTGTCCCTAGGCCATGCGACAGTGGCTCTGAACTACTCGGGAGTAGGCCACAGGTAAGGGTTAGGGTCCTGGCAATGCTGGTGAAGTTTATACTGATAGAAGTTGTCATTCAACTACATCTAGCCCCTATGGTTTCCTACCTGTTGATCAGTCAAATGTTGCATGTATCATCTGGAGCTCTATCCTCTTCATGTGAGCTGAGATGTACACTAGGGATGGTGGCTGATGTGGAGGCACTGAAGGTGTGTCTGTGGCTGGCTGCTACTGTTGGTCTTGCCCCGACTGTTGTGCCTTTCTTGGCATGCAATATTTCTCAATGAATGACCTATTTAATGGGAGGCCAGATAAGCTTTGTCAGCGCGACCGGTACTTTGTAGAATTGGCAGAGACCTGGAATCAATGTCAGAAATCCTAGTGCCCTGTTGGACTTCTCTGGGTCCACTGGGTGTCTTAGAGGTGCAATACCTACGAACTGGTGGATGGCATCTAAGATAAGCTGCGCCACATGAACACTGATCTTGGTCATGATGTTGTAGACCAACTGACATTTGGGTAGCGTGAGATCATAGTTGTGGTCGCTTGGAAGGATGTTCTTGAGTAGAAAGGTCGTCCAGATTTGAGTTAGAGTGGTCATGCTAGTGCGCATGATCCGCACCCAATTCCCTGCTACGCTTCATGCAAAATCATGTCCGGGGGAACAAAGTAGCTGACCTATAGCCTCTTCATCAAAACCTGAAAATTGGTTTCTTCTCTCAGTGTATTCGCATCATTGTCCCTCTTCTAAGACCAATGGATGCCCAAAGAATTGGTTGATAGCATCTGTGTCATAGGGAATCCATTGACCCAGCACTCTGGAGCGCTTATCCATGATGCCTTCTTCAGTAGGTCAGGCATTAGCATAAAACTCCATGACTACTTCAGGATCATATTTAGCCATGGGCTCTGCTAACTGTGTTTGATGCCTCCTAGCAATTTATGCCTGAAACTTTGTATACTCACCCTCTGCTAGCTGGACCTGCCTTTCCTTGAGAAAAGACCAATCTTTAATCACTTCAAAATGGCGCTGGTGTTCCTCGCTTTAGAAGTAGTGCCCATCAAACTTGATGTCTACAGGTGGAGCCATACTTGATCCATCTCCTATAGCGACTTTCCTGGCTCTTTTAGCAGAAAGCTTCTTTGGGTCCATATGTGACAACAAAAACAAAGGCAAAACGACACTAGCATCTTAGCAAAATTTATTTTCAAAAAGAGCTAGCCATTGAAAAAAAAATCATTTATATATACTTTTTCATATATTTAAATTATTTTTAAGCGACCAAGGAGCTAATCTGTGCACAAGTTCAGTCTAGCATAGCCTTACAACCAAAAACATCATTAAGCAAAAATTCAATCCACCTAACTAGCCCAATTTTAACAAAAAAATGATGGTGATTCAAACCTAACAAGTTACTTGCCCATTAACAACTCAAATGATTTTTTCAATTCAATTCATAGCCCTATGTAAATTATCAATTTGAGTTTATATCTGTCGCAACCTACCCAGCGATGAGAGCGCGGGCGAAAAGCCAAAGGAGTGTCTTCCAAAAAGGAAAACACATGGGAGTCGCCACCAACATTTATTTGAGGAAAACGTTAGAAAAACCAAAAAGAGGTCTGTGAATTTCGAAAATAAGGGTTCGGGAGTTGTTTACACATAGGGAAGGTTAATCGAGTGTGTGCAACGTGACTTCGAAATTATTTATTTTCCCTTTTTATATTTTTATTTTTTTTGGGTCGATAAGGGTGTTTCCCTTGCTCCTATATATCCTCAGGTGTGATGAGGAATTCAGACCTATGTAGTTCTTTAAGTCTGAAAGCTTGTGTGTTGAGTTGGTTTTATGCTTTTGAAAGGTTCATTTTAGTTGCAAACAAAGAGTCGTTTAAGGCATTGGACCTTGAAACAATGTTCTAAATTTTGAAAAGCGGAGAGAATCATTAAGGCATTGGACCTTGGAACGATCTCAAGTGATATTTGATGAAATGAAGTTAGTTATGAGTTGGTTTTATCTTGGTTTTGTTTATTAATTTTCAATCTTTTTAACGATAATTTTACTGCACTAGTGATCGGTTAAGATTGAACTTTACAAAGAAAAAGAGATTGACGATGATAGATGGAGAAGATGAATGTGCACAAAACAACAAAGGGGGACCCCTATGGATGCATAGATCACATTCAAATCTTAAAAACAAAACTAGCCGACGGTCGCACAAAGAACACCGAACAAGGAAGACATTGAAGTCTTTTGAAATGTAAACAAATACATTGTAGTCTTTTGAAAGCGTAAATGACTGAAGACATTGAAGTCTTTTGAAATGTAAACGAATACATTGTAGTCTTTTGAAAGCGTAAATGACTGAAGACATTGAAGTCTTTGAAATGTAAATGAAGACATTGTAGTCTTTTGAAAGCGTAAATGACTGAAGACATTGAATTCTTTGAAATGTAAATGAAGACATTGTAGTCTTTTGAAAGCATAAACACCTGAAGACATTGAAGTCTTCGAAATGTAAATGAAGACAATGTAGTCTTTTGAAAGTGTAAATGACTGAAGACATTGAAGTCTTTGAAATGTAAATGAAGACATTGTAGTCTTTGAAAGCGTAAATGACTTAAGACATTGAAGTCTTTGAAATGTAAATGAAGACATTGTAGTCTTTGAAAGCATAAATGACTGAAGACATTGAAGTCTTTGAAATGTAAATGAAGACATTGTAGTCTTTTGAAAGTGTAAATGACTAAAGACATTGAAGTCTTTGAAATGTAAATGAAGACATTGTAATCTTTTGAAAGCATAAATGACTGAAGAAATTGAAGTCATTGAAATGTAAATGAAGACATTGTAGTCTTTTGAAAGCGTAAAAGACTGAAAACATTGAAGTCTTTGAAATGTAAATGACAGAGGACTTTGAGTCCTATGAAAGCATAAAGGCAGAGGACTTTGAGTCCTATGAAAGATAAAGGTGAGGACTTTGAGTCCCATGAAATATAAAGGCGAGGACTTTGAGTCCAATGAAAGATAAAAGCGAGGACTTTAAGTCTTGTGAAAGATAAAGGTGAGGACTTTGAGTCCTATGAAGGTAAAGGTGAGGACTTTGAGTCCCATGAAAGATAAAGGTGAGGAATTTGAGTCCCATGAAATCATAAATCAAAGGATGTTGAGTCCTAATAAACAAGCCAGTAGGCACTAGTACCAAAGGGCTCAACCTTATGAGAAAGCAAGAGGTTGACTCTTTGAGAGGGTCTCTCATCCTAAACTTAAAAGATAGGACATTAGATTTGGGAAATTGGTATATAAAGATAAATCTATGCACTTATAATCTAATATGAACATGATTTTGGGGATGCAGATGCATGCAACCTTCATCTTGAAATGCTAGTAATGCAAAAGGTTTTGAATCATGAAAATTGTGTAATGCTCATGACATTCTTTTCCTATTTTTGTGATTTTGCTTTTGATTTGATTTTTTTTTCTTTTTTTTTCTTCTTGTGGAAAACACATATTAACTGTCTCTTTCTGAAAGACATGATAACTCATGAGACCTTGTCCTATCTTTTTGCAAATTTCTTCAGGGACTCCCTTAAAGTGTTTGTTTTGTTTGATTTAGTCACTTGACAATTTTGGAATGACGGCAATGGATCTGTTTGACATTTAATCAATCAACCGAAATATTGATCCTAGTAGGGTTTTCCCCTTTCTTTTTAAAAAGTTCGATTATTTTGCACAACAAGAAAACATAAGGCTTTGGGATCGATCGTGCGCCCCATTGAAGGATGGCAATGGATTGTCACACTTTGGTATGTGACCAAGTGAAACTTTCTCGATTTAAGATCTTAGAGTGATGCTAAAGGTCTGTCGATCCCGCTGAAACTTGATGACATGGGCTGATCCCGAAAGAATTTATACAACAAAGGCCACCCTTGGATTCAAAAGGAATCCTAAGGAGTCTGCATGAGCAACTAACATCAAATGTACCCTACTATCACAATTGTCTTTGGGCATTTTCCACGAGCTCCTGGTTGAATGAGTTTTCTTCTCAAATGTGCAAGTGTAAAACCTCGAGGATTCTCTTTATATATATATATATTCAACAATCACAAGTGTGTTCGGGTTTCATTCTAGAATCCCAACTTAAAAGCAAAATTAGTCATTCCTTGATCCACATGGGCTTTATTGGGCTTGTAACTTGGTCAGGGGTAAGAGGGCTATGAAAGAAAGGATTAGAGAGACTCAAAGAGTGTTTGAGGGTTATATTGAGTAAGAACCTTGAGAGTCTTGCTTGTACTTTTGTTCCTTTCAACTCTTGGGTCGGGTTCTACTTCTTTTGTCTTATACATTAATCCTTATTGCACTTTTTTGCCTTCCTTGTAAAATCGGGAGATCTTTTGTCTCTCCTTTTCTTCACTTTCCTTTGGCAGATTTTCTTTTTCTTTTTCCTTTCATTGTTGCCCAACTTCATGCATGTGTTGTTTGCATTGCTCTTCTCGCCGATTTAGTGGTGGTTCCTACTCAGGGTTCCTATTTTGTTTTTGTTGTTTTTTTTTTGTGTTGTTTTTAGAAAACAAATATGCTTTGGCTCGAAGGGGGTGGCAAGGGATAAATTAGTGTTTGGGATGTTGAAACATGGCCATGTGTCATTTCAAATCTTGACCAGATACTTTTGTAGTTTGGATTTTGGGACCAAACCCCTGATAAACACGCTCCTGATTCTTTCTTCTTTTTATTTTTTATCAACCCTAATTTTTGCTTAGACTGCCCCTTCGGGTTTTCAACCTACCGGGTGAGAACTTCTGATTTTCCCCTAGGTTTACTTGAGGCTCATGCATGGTGCCTCTCATTGTCCCTGTGTAGGGCTCTGAGGTATCTATTCATGTCTTTTGTCATGACCTTGTAGCAAGGAAACAAGAAAGAAGTTGTGCAGGTTCTCGAAAATGAATTTTCAAGGACAAGAAATATTTACAACATTTTCAATTGACAGATTAAGTCGAATGACTCTTGTTCTTGAAAACTCACTTTTCTCTCAAAAGACAACCTTTAAGAATGATAAAATAAGGTCACATGAATGTTTGTACTTCTTATTTTGATTTGAAAGACAGTCAATCAAATGTTTTTTTCTTCTTTTTTACTTTACTCGTCATTTATAGTGTAACGACCCGCCTCATCGCTACGATATCAATACTCTAATATGCGATAATTTCAATTTTTATAAAAAGAACTCCCTTAATTTGCTTATGAAAATAGAAGTAATTTTGTCCCAACATACATTCGCTAAAACATACACATTTACTTAGGTGAATATATATATATATATATATATATATATATATATATATATATATATATATATATATATAGGAACAACAACTTAGTACACGTCATCCACATGATGGAAAATTAAAATTTGTTCATGCATATAAGTAAAATTTGAAGTTTACATCTTTGATTCAACAAAATGACTCATAACTCAACTATGGAGGAGTTGATAAACAAAATACAACTCTCTCCCAAAATAATGCCAACGTCGTCACGTCAGCTTGGCTCCTCACCAGAATCTTACTCCCTGCACCCTGCTACTGTCATTCTGCTCCCACGAACAATGTTCGCGATCATCACAGGTATCAACCACACGATACAAAATTGCAAGGGTGAGTTCATTATAAAAATAACCAATACCAATTCCAAATAACCACAATTAGCAAGAAACACAGGCAAACATTATGAGCTTACACAACATTCATTATTCGACACTTACATCCAACAACTGTTCATCATCCACATTCAACAATTACTCATCATCCATATTCAACAATTACTCATCATCCACATTCAACAATTACTCATCATCCATATTCAACAATTACTCATCATCCATCCATGGATCCAATCAAGACTACATAGAATGATGCATGCACTTGACTCAACTCTCAGATGCAATGTGGTGCGTACCAACAACCAAATCCCAGGAAATAGCCTAAGCGTGTCCACACGACACTCTCACTTAAGAAACCATGTAGAGTTCGTCAAGACCACCCGGTTGTGCACGTAACTACCCCCCATAGGTGATCAGCCTGGGGCCCAAAGGAGTTCCCTACCAGGTGACGCGCCCCCTCAGTACGAAGTACACTCTACCACAATTATTCTATTTCCTGTTTCGTATGAGGTATGAGCGTGGCCACAAGCAATTGCCAAAGACCACGGACCAATTAAATCGCCTAAGCATCCCCTCAGAAATGCTTAGATTCTTTACACGCTTGTCCCCATGAATGG